>NW_022883967.1:0-32869 GCF_011952255.1 Bombus vosnesenskii | reverse complement strand
TTAATATTACTATATTCCTTGTACAAATATTGTTATTTGATATTTCTATTCTTTGATAAATCTCTTTAAAGATAGTAACCTGTAAATTTCTACACGCCCACGATCGCTAACCACTCTCGATCTTACGAGATACCATTGGAGTAAAGTGCTGGTCTAAAGATCAGTGCCTGCTGGCCAAACACTAAACTTCGTAAATTGCCCCCCAATTGGTTTTCGAATAGAACTCTTTTGCTTGCTGTTACTTCGCAAACAGCTTCAAGGACTGTTCACAATGTAAAGTTGCAGAGGACAACCTCTCTGACGGATACTTCCATCGTGAATCTTTGTTCGCGAATAGAATAGAGTTGGTTCCAAACAGAGGACATAAAAATTTGGCCATGCAGGTCTTAAACCGTAATTCCTTCCATATATCCAATGATTGTTCGCAAACTGTTCAACAGCGTGATCTCGGTGACCGAACTTTCCCTGAACACATTTAATGAATAGCACACTTCAATAACTGTAACTTCAGTAACAATAAAAAAATTAAAAATATGTATACATTAAGATATCTACTAATTATTACACATTATATATGTCGGGTTTACATTAGAATTAGGGTTAGGGGTGTGAAACGAATCTTCGTTTGGGTTACACATTGTCGTTATGCAATAGAGAAGACATTGACTAGTGCAAATACGATTATCATAGAACCGGACAAGTAACCGTGGTAGTTAGGTACTCGAGAAACTAATGACAATGATCCTAGGTTCAATAACGAATCCGCGGTCGACGGGATGATAGATGGACGTACTCACAATATCTAAGTCGGACGCGTAATATTCACTGGTCGTAAAGGGTTACTCTTTTCGTCGATGAGATCGCGAGAGAGAGTGGCTTTCCGTCCCAACGATGCCACGGAGGAAAAATTATGATGGGGTGTGTCTAAGGACACGAGATCATCGGATTCGTCGGGGATAGCCTTCGTTCGGAAAGTAAGGGTAATTAGCGTTGCTGCTAATTGGCCAATCTCCACATCGGTGGTTAGAAAACGATGCTAGCCGCCCTCGAGGGAAAGTTCCTAGTGGGAGACGTCGTTCGTTGAAAAAATAGGTCTCTCCTGTCTTCCCGTAGTTGGGGCAAAGACTGTTCGTCTGTTTGAAGGACTTTAGATAACTAGATCTTAGTGTTTATAACGGCCCTCGGGCTAGCTGATCACGTACTGTGGAGACGTGTCGGCATCTGGTATCCATCATACCCGAAGGATAGGATGTGCGTGTGGTGAGCCACGGGACAGAAACCGTTGGAATGTTTACTGTCGCGTGCCGCTACAAATATTTCTTTTAAGGAGAGCTATAGAATTACTCCGTACCTTTGTTAGACAAAGCGTACATCCCGTGACCGCGGCTACGTTCGGCGACTGGCTGTCGCATCGAGCCAAGTTCATTATCACAAATCACGAACAAATACAATCGGATCGAAAGACGACAATTGTTTAATTACGACTATGATAGAATCTAGATTACGGTGTTAGGGGATTATCCCGAAGTTCAAAAGGGGGGGCTTCGATGTCCTTTCATCTCCGACATATATAAAAGGCATTTTGTGTATATATTAAAAAATAAGACGTTTATTTCTAAAGTAATAAAAACTGATTATTCCGGAGAAGAATACTTCCGTTTAGTTATAATTTTCATACATGCATCTCTTCTTTCCCATTCCTTCATGACGTTCCGTAATAAATAAAAACCCCGAATGATCACCTTTTAACATCATTCATCTGATACTGAATTACTGAGTTTTCTCACATTTCTTATTATATCATTATGACACGAGTTTAGTCAGATTATCTAGGTACGTAGGATAAAATTCGTGGGGTCTGAAAACGTGAACTACCAGTATTCGCGAGCAACGGCCATAAAAGTTTGCCGAAGAAGTTTGCTCAAGAACACGTTCGCACATAGTACTCTTGAACACATGACCAGCCTTTGGGGAACGACGTTATCAATAACAGACACAGTAACCTGTATGGACGTTACACTACGTTCCAGGTAATCCAGAACAGATTAGAACGAGATCTATATAAATAGGACCGATGAAGATTGGATCCACAATAAAACTAAATATAAAGCTCGGGTGTATCTCGCTCGGGCATTCCATTATCGCGTGTTCGCTACTGTAACAGTTCATCTGCGTTTGCTCGTTCGAAGGTTGACAAATCTTGAACAAGTGCTAGACTGGTGAAATTAGTCGTGATGCTTTTACAATTTATCAATTTATCAATTCATTAATTACAATTTATCAATTTGCAATCCGTAGGAAAGAGATAACATGCTCGATATTCTAGTTTGTAGCTGTAGAAAAAGAAAACATATATTTTCTATACATCTTCTATATTGCACACCTCATTGAACATATAGAAAATCGCTAGTAGAACATAGACTATGAGAATATATTTAACTCATAAATACGTTGTGAAAATTATAGAGGAAAATATAAATAGAATGTAAGCCGGAGGTAACAAAATTATATGAAACGTTATTTAATATGTGTTGTAGAACGAATATATTATTCGCTATTTATAATATTTCATGTTTTAGTTCCCTTGTAAGATATTTATTATATTTCAATTATATACTTAGTTTTCGAATATCTTTCTGCTAAATTATATTATTTTCCTAGAACTTCATAATTGAATTTAATCTTACTGCTTGAAATGATTGACTTCCTTTTGTGAAAACACTCCTGACTAAATCTATCCGAACACTTTCCGTAATACTCAGATCTGTTAAATTTGCGAAACAAATCAAGGTTTGAATATTTTCAAAAAGATAATAGTTTCAGTAAATTTAAGTGTATCGAACATTATCACGTTGAAAGGATCTCTCCGTTCAATGCGACTAACATGCTTTTCTTATCTTCCATATATTAAACTGATATATCTATGACTGTTTATAGCACTATATCATTACTAATTCTATTCACTGCTTAAATTAATTAAATTTTTTTCTGAAAATTGCGTTTTGTTTCATCTCTTACTTGCCACGTTTTCGAATATAAATTTCGTTTAGATTAAACAACGTTTAATTTAACAATGGAGAAGTCATGACACAGGTTCATATATGTTCCTGCTCCGAATTTATATCACAGGAAGTTCCTCCTTTCTGAAGAAATAAGTGATCGATGAAATAGTATACAACGAAATATAATATTGTCAAATACACCGGAATCTGTTACAATATTCTTCAAGGACGGTATAGTTAATCGTCACGCAACACGGATGACTGTGATATTTGTGTTCTATCTGTTCCCTCTTCTTTTTCTATCTACTTAGAGACTCATTTTTTGCACTGATTCCTAACGAGCAATCTTGTCTGAACGTGTCGTCACTTTTGCGGATACTTGTACACGACTTCAATACGTATTCGCCATTCGGTCATTAAAGAGATTGAAGAAATTCTGATACATTTTTCTTTACGCATCGCATCTCAAGAGTATTCCTATTAAAGCGTGCAAATGTTTCATAACGGTAATAAATACATCGAGTTCAGCAAACGTTCATATAGATAAAATTTTGGGCGTCTAAATTTACTAGCGTAATGCGATGCAACATTTGCTTAAGTAGTTTCATAAACTGAGTTGAGTTTAAGAAATTGGTAGAACACTTGACAAAAAGCTTCTCGATGTTCAGGATAATATGCTCCATATATTATAAGGAAGTTTTTATGAGGCGATTGTTTCAATAGACTCGGATGTTAGAAAGGATATTTTACAGGATCCTTAAATCCAAGCTGAAATTGCACTTATAAGCAGAGTTGTAGTTTTTATATAAGGATTTCATCCTTCAGTGAAAACGCTAAATATGTTTTCACTTAAATGATCTTTTTATTTGTGTTGACTGTGTCAATTTTTTTTATTGTTTGTCTTCAAGATTTTCTTTGCATGTTGTCTACTGACAGTCTTGAATGCAGTAATTTCATATTTGCAAATCTCGAAGGATTTGTGAATAAAACTGTCGTCAGAAGCCCGAGAAGAAAGAAGCATTAGATACTTCTATTATTCAATTATAAACTTTTAAAAACTATTTACTTTTTATTTTTATTATTTATATTATTTCTGAAATAATACTGACATTTGCTATAAAATTTGAATGAATTCGACATCTGTGTTTTGGTGAGAAACATAGCTGTTGACAAAGCATCCACTGCATCCGCTGCACTGTATCGTATTGATTGTATTGTCACCTATAATATTATTATAGTTAGTTTCCAACGGTACAAAGATTATTGTATGGAGAAATTACGGAGTGTGTTGTTTGTAATCATAGCGGTGAAATTTTGTGCTCGTGTTCAGCAACTGGAGATCAAATTATGCGAATTGCATTTTTCTATGCAACAAAATGCAAATACGCCTATAGAAAATGTGTCATGAACACCCTACTTCTCGATAAATGTGCGGACGTGTTTAAGACATCCAATATTCGAATGTTTTTGAGATGTTCAACTTTCTTCCAGAAGCTTTTGCATCTTACAACCTTTTTCCATTGATCGCGATTTCACTGCGTATAGCTTTATTTGTAAGTATTAGACAAGCAAATGTTTCATTTGTTCATTTATCCAAATTGAAACTTGATATTATTTCATATTGTTGTTACTATATTACATTGCACAATCCTTGTATCAAGAGAAATAAGTTAAAATTCTAGACATATATTTTACAGATAAAGCACAATTCTAGATTCCAAGTATACAAATGTATTCGTTTGTGAAATAATGTAAATCTCCTCTTCATGATTATAAAAGTGATGTGTACTGCATTGTATATCTGACAGCAATAATTGAATCCATTTCCTTCGCGTGTTCTGTTCACGTGGTCACCTGATTTCACATATAATATCACATGCATCTTCTTCCCGTTTCCGTCTCAAACTTCAAAACGCAAGTTTATCGTTTCTAACCTTTTCACTTTTATGTTTTCTTCGTTTTCTTTTACTAATGATCGTTTTGTACTGCACCATTTATTTTTATTGCCTGATTACTCTGAGTACGAGATCTTCAAACTATTCAAATTCCTCATCGTATAAATAGATATTGCAAGTTCAAAACACGTTGCTGTGTCATTAGTCAATCTGCATAAAGTTCTCGACCAATATCAATATCTTCAGATTTGTTATAGATTTTCCAACATATGTTGATATACGACAAATTACAACATAATATATAGTACATTGTTGGCTAGAAACTTCTTGCATATTCTACAATTCCGTCCATCTAGACGGATTGCTTTTTCATCGCTAAGTACAATTTTTCTTTAATGTTTCCTGCATTGTATACTGTGCACGTATCTTTATGAATTCTATACATTATTCTTTACGTTGAGACGTGAATGATATCTAACGTTGCAGTGTTGCAAATGTTATATCGCTGCAAAATACGTTGAACGGTTTATCGCAAAATCTACTATTTTAGCAAATAAATTTTTGGCAAAGCGATTGCTCTCTGCTCTTGTTTGTGTTATATTTCGTAGAACTTCTAAGCAATTATACTGTTATCTTTCCATTTCTACTAACAAATGAAGGAAGACTTATTTCCAAAATTCATTAAGGAATAAAACAATAAAATATTGAGTAGACTTGTACTTTATTACTCTGCTATCAAAACACGTCAACAGCAATTAATAAGAGATATAACAAGATTCTATTATGTTTCCCTCCATAAATTTCATATAATATTAATCATATAATATTCTACAACATATGACAGCGATCTTCCCAGTGCGTTTAGCATAATATATATAATTTATAAAATATATGTAACATTTCCCCTTGTAGAACATGTTAACATTTCCCCTTGGAGTCCTTAACATGCGTCATGATGTAGTCTGTATCAAATGTAGTGTCAGGTTGCACTATAACGAATAATAATATTACTGGAAAAAATGGAAAATACAAGTAACCAATGTAAAAAAGTAGGATGTCTCTTGTTTGAAGCAACACAACCTCTATACATCATCTGTTGTGTCAGTGCTTTTATATATGAGAATCATCTACAATTAATTACAACCGATCAGAATGAAATAATTACATAACTATCATACAGAATTATTTATAACACTGAGAGTAATTTAAAATTGTACGATACGATGCAAGAAATATTTTTATGTATAAAATATCGCAAATAAAAGTATAAGATAGTTTATATCAATGTAATCAATAATTGAACGATACTATATATATCATTTGTTTTGGCAAAAAATTCTCATACTCATACAAGTCAAAAATGTAGAAAGAACGAGTTCCATCATCGGAAGATAAGTCAACGATTGCATAATTCTTGGTTTTTTGTAAAGAACTATTGCAATATTTATTGTGAAACTGTTTTTAAATATATTAGAACACTTGCGCTACTTTCATCGGTATTTATAATCTACCTTGGAATAATAACGGTAATATTTTATTGGTTATGGTAAGCAGTAGAGAACTAAGAGAACTATAGAGATTGAGGATCTCTCAGCGAAGAAAAAAAGGATATTCCTTGTCTGCAATGCCTGGAAAATATAAGCTCTCGAAAATGGGAGTCAGAAAAATGCTTTTTTTATTATTTAATTTGTAGTTTGAGGACTTTCGGTTTGGTATGGGGCTGGAATATGGAAGAAAGACTGGATAGAATACAAAGAAGATATGTGAAATTGATCTTAGGTTTAGATATGACAACACCAAATTCTATCAATATATATTGATAGAAGAATGCAAGCTAACATAAATCAAAGAAAAAGCATTAAAAAGAGCAGCAAGGTATGACGAGAAAGCCTTAGTATCAAAAAAGGAACTAGTAAAGGAGTGCATAAAGGAAAGAGAGAGAAACTGGGGAAATGGCCAAGAAGAGAAAAGAGCAAGAAAGAGAAAGAAGGGACCAGAAGAGGTGAGAAATGGAGGGACACAGATGGAAGCAAGAGAAGAGCAAGAAAGGATGACAGCAGACCAAGTTATAGAGGAAAGAAGAAAGAGAGAAGTAGAAGAGAGGGGGGAAAGGATAAGGAAATCCAAATATAACATACATTACAGAAAAATCGTCAAAGAAGTATTACCAAAGTACTCAGAAGGGAGGATAAAGTGGAAGGACAGAAGAATATTAGCAAGATTCAGATGTGGAAAGCAAAGGAATACTGGAAAGAAGAAGGAGAAAAAAGATGCAAACTATGTAAAAGGAAAGAAGAAGACCTGAAACATGTAACAGAAGAATGTGACATAACGGGAGCACCAAAGGACATAGAAAAAACACTAAATGAGACTAGAGAAGGACTAACAGAACTAAAAGCAATAATAGAGAGGAGAAGGGTAATACAAGAAGGGGCGGAACGACAAGAAGGGAGCACAGCAAGGAGGCAAAGGCGCAAAGTTGCAATAGTTTTTTAGTCATTAGTTTTTAGTTTTTTCTAGTTTTTTAGTTTTTAGAGATAGAATAATTAAGGGAGTGCAATATAATAGAATGGATAAGAGGGGAGGTAGATATATAAGAAGCGAAATAGGTATAAGGGATGTAAAACCGAAAGTTCGTCCAAAGCCGAAAGGCGCGGACTAAGCAATAATAAATAATAAATAATTTGTAGTTTACAATTTGTTCAGCTGGACATTCCGTAAATTTTTCTAGCTTAAAAAAAAAGAATGCCATGTGATTCAGTCAAAGAGAGATGTTTCGCTGAAGATGTGCCAAGAACGGGTAGAAAACGCAAAATGACGCTGCGGCAAGATATTCGTATCGTTCGCAAAATAAAGCACAATCCATTAATTACGATTCCTGAAATAAAATGAACAGCGAACTTGAAGAAACGTTCCATTCTTCTGGAGATCGACGGAAAGTGAATTCAAAATTTACGAGAATGCTCCAATGCATTACAGATTTAAGATATCAAACTAAGATAACGAGTGTTTCACAGAAGCACGACCGTCCCTATAGAATAAACTACGTCGCACAATTAGTAAAAAATACAATCATACAAAAGTATAACAATAAACACTGAAGAAAGTTCATTTAATAGAGAAATAAATTACAGTATCGATTATTAATAAAAAATAATCTTCAACATCTGGAAAATCGTCTACTAACACATTATTGAACAAAAGGGGTATCGGACAAAATATTGGACTTTTATGAAAAATAGTATTGCCATATTAGTTTTTCTAACATTAATTTATAAAATGTTCAGATATTTTTATAACACCAAAATTCACATTTTTCAACACTTCTTATATTTAAAAAACGCTTTCTTTTAAATCAAAAGTTTTTTACTTCGAGACCTATGCAATATAGTTCAGTATACTGCAAAATGTTTTTGTTGTTTTTTCCGTATTTATTTCAAGTACAGGGCAGAGAAATCAAAGTTGTTCTAGTGTCCGAATATTTTCCGGTCTGACTATATAACCGGGGATCGGCCTTATTGAGATATTCGTAAAAAATGCCGGTATCGCTACAAAGTATATTTGACTACAGTTATGCCTATTTGGCAATGGGAACGTCAGTATTAGTTGTAGGTTACCTTTTGTTTATAAACGAGAGTAAGGCGAGCAAAGGCTTAAAATAATGGCACAACATATACGATAACGATAACTACATATACGATGTGCAGCATATGCCTGCTATAACTTATCTACTATAACTTATATACTAGCTCAATAAAAAGAGAATATCATCATTTATTAAGTTTAAGTGTGGGTTAGAGTTCTCGCCGACCGCTGCAAGGTGGGCGCAAGCGGTTGCGTGAAGTAATAACAAATTAATTATACAAATAGCATGCGTAGTGTATTATAAAAATAAAAAATGAATGAGTAATTGACATTATTTTAGGAAATAGAATAATCGTTATTGTACACTTATTATAGGCGGATGATTGAAGGATTGCAAACTCAAGAGTGTCTATCACAAAATAATAACGTGCAATCCTGGACTCTTAGAGATAAAGCAAACCTATATCTTTTCAGAGCAGCCCTTCGATCAATATCGTGCTATTTTATATATTTTTCATTACTGAGTTAAACATTTTATTTTGGATATAATATTAAAGTTTAATATATTGTTTATAGCAACATACTCCAAAGTAGCGATCTTGCTCTGTCAGTTATGCATTAGAACTGGCAATTATATTAAAAAATGGGGTTGAACTTTACTGTAGGGAACTAAAAATCATTGTCTTTTTTATCTGCAATTTTGTAGTTTTCAATGTGTGGAATCCACAAATCCAAGTTTGAAATTACGGAATCCAATGACGCATACCATATGACTATGCAAAGCAAAACATCTTCAGAGTATTTTACATTTCTCTTTGGCGCCAAATGAGCTTATGTCCATTATATCATTCAATGAGTTGACGTCGCCATAAAAATTCGCACAATCCTCATCTTTGTCCCCATCCTTAGCTGGTCTCTAAATGAATTCTATTTCCTGAGTATGCATACATGTTACATTGAGTATATTATATTCGCAAAAAATTAGTTCGTACTAACACAATTGGCCGTCTAGCGTCAACCTGAAAATAAATACAGGAAACATTCGATAACTGCGAAAAGGTGCATAACACGATAAAAAGAGAGCGAAAAAACAACGCAGTGGTGAAAAAACGCAAATGAATTCTTTGGGCGCATTGGAAAAAACTGTTACCTGCAGGCCTTGACACTGATATTGTTGCAATGCGCCGTTCACGCGAACTTTTACTGAACTGTCTCGAGATTCAACTTAATGTAACCAAGTTTCTTTAGAGCATAAAGGCAGCTCTGGGAAAAAAGGAGAATGCATGCACAGACTTGTAGAAAAATACTTAAATAAGTTTACTTAATAAAGTTCTATTACAGATCGATGATTGAAACGATGTTGAAAAGCGAGTTCCTAAGGGTGGACATCCGATTTTTCGGATTTGCCACTTTTTTAAGATGAATGGAAAATTAGAAATAATTGGTGGGTACATGTTCCAAAGAAGATTCAGCACCTGTGTACCGGTCGCATCAAGTAGCAACAGGTTTTACCGTTCTTCAAGGTGGATCTCACCAGTAATGGGAGAACTCTCTAACCTGAACATACGGATAAGACCAGGCACTTGCAATATTAATGATTTTTATTAAAAAAAGGAATAAATATTTCAATTCATAGATTACTTATGCAACACTTCAATTTGCCGAAAACAAAAAAAGAGTATGAAAAAACAGTAATATTACAGCCTTTTTTAAAAAAAGTAATCGAACTAATCCGGGTTTGCTGTATACAAGTGTCCTTGAGTCGTCAGAATGAAAAACCAAATACATGTAACCAAATACATGTATACAAAATACATGTAATCAAACACGTTTGACTCAATAGGTCAAAATGATTACCATCCACGCGCAGTCAGTGGCTCCATAAACTGTACTCATTGAAAGATCCAGAATCCAATTTATTGCTAAAATAAAGTGTAAAATACCACACAAATTTTACATAATTTTACATTTCCCCGTTTTGAAAACTGATAGATTGCAAAAAAGTGATTAATTTTTGGTTTTGCCCTAAAGCAAAGTTCAGCCAAAAACGATAATAACATAGATCCAAAATTCGTCCACATTTTCCAATTTGGGCCCGTAAACGCCATAAAAGTAGTGGTTTATTTCGTCGTATCCGAAAGCAAGTAACATTTTTCTTTTTTATTATTCTTGTGATTTAGGTTCCATGTGAACTAAAATCTCGATTAAAACAGCACACCAATACTGTTGTATACAACAGAAATGCTGAAGCAAAATCAGAAGATTTATGCAGTGACACATGATATAATAGTACTTCAAAATAACGTTTATACTGATTTATGCGAAGTAATGGTAACTGCATATGGTCCATAGGTGTTTAAATAACGTGATATTGGTAAATTTTTTGAAACAATATGCAAATAAAAATACTCTTAGCAAGTCAACGCTAGAGGAAGATATTAGAGGAAGACGTTGTTCGTATTTACGACTTGGCATGGCCTGAATACTACACGAAGATTCGTGATCACAGAAGTAAACAAGGCCCCGCGGGACTTTATTTACAAACTCCGGGTAAACAAAATAAAAATACAAAACTACCAAGAAAACAACAAGCACTCACGACGAAAGAAACAAAACGTAACGTAGTTTGATCTTTAAAAATAACGACAACAGAATTGCTGGAACCGGGAGACAGCAAGCAACACGTGTCAGCACTGTGTATGCTTACGGGCACTATATCGATATATTTTAAAACACAGCTGCAGGCGGAAAACTATGAGATAAGAAGGGTAGAATAACAGGAGCGATATAACACCCGTTCTAGGTCAGGAACCGCCTCAATTTTTATAGAAAGGATTAGGACAGTGGAAGAACGTATGGAGAAAAAGTGGAGAGAAGAATGGAGATATTACAGGGAGGATAATTGGACAAGGAGACTTATAAATGACGCTTGTATTTTTAAAAGAAGTACAGAAGGAATATTGAAGACTTTACCATGCAGAACTTGAGTGGACATGGAATATTTAACGTATATTAATAAGGCTATAATAGCTATAAGGCTATAATAATATTAATAAGGCTATAAATAAAGGCTATTAATAAGGAGGCCCACTCAAGATGCTGGGATTATAATGCTGAAGAAAATGATGCGGAGCATGCGTTGTACCACTGCCCTACGTGGATCAATGATAGAACAGTACTAGAAAAGTACTTGGGCATGCAACTCTGCTAAAGTACCTGGAAGAGAGAAGCTGGATGATAATCACTGGAAGAGATAAAGAAGGGGAGGAGTGGACATATATGGGGAGGGAGGAAACTCAGTAATAGATTATGTGATTGGAAATCAGGAGACGACAGAAGAAATAATCGACATGAAAGTAGGAAAAAGAACAGGGTCGGACCACATGCCGTTAGAAATAGAAATAGGGGGCCGGAATTACAACAAGTGAGGAAAAGAAAGAAGAAGAGAAGGAGAAAAGGGAATGAACAAACTAAAGTGTGGAAAAATACCTGGAGGAATGTAAAGGCTGGACCTGCAAGGGAAGAACAGTAGAGGAAATGTGGACTGAAATCAAAAAGAAGATAAATGAAGCAATGCCTAAGCAGAAAGTGAAGATAAGGAAATGGGGCATGGGGGAGAAAGTGTGGTACGACAAGGAGTGGAAAGAAAGGAAAAGAGAGATGAGAAGGAAGATGACAAAGTTTATGAAAGGAAAATGCAGCAGAGAAGCGCTCACAGAGGAAAAAAGCCATTCAAGCAGTGGTGTAAACAAAAAAAGGAAAGACACGAAGAAGAAGAAATGTAGAAAATAAAGAGGATCAAAACAGAACAAGAAGCGTGGAAATATATAAATAAATACAGAAGAAGTACAGATGGTATAGATGAGGATATAAGCGAAGAAGAGTGGAAAAATCACTTTATGGAAATTTTAGAAGGGACAGAGCAAAACGAGGGCAGAAAAACGGGGCATAGAGAGGAAGAGAAAATAACGGAGGAGAGAGAAGATGTTGCGTCGGACAACACTCTAAACCAGGCCACACACCTCGGGCAAGATGGCAGCCAGATGTCTTCGGATCGTTACTGCGTACCGTCAATAGTCTCAAGTGCCCTCCGTAAATCTCAGGAATTTATCTCGAGGGCGGTTAGCATCCTTCTTCATCCACCACCATAGTAAATAACCAATTAACAACGAAGCCTATTTCCCTCACTCTCTTAGCCAAAATCGTCACCAACAAATCCGATGGTCCCGTGAGCTAGACACACCCATCCTTAGCTTTCCTCCACCACAGCATCGTCACCGAACTGCACTGATTTTCCATCTTTCAAACAGTCAACATCTTTTGACCGGGCTTACACCCGTAGAGCAGCCACTCACTTATCTTATACATACGCACCAGCGTAACTATCTTCCTTAGAAAGTTGTTGGAATAAATTGTGATTTATAACTTATTATACAGTGTTACATTCATTGAACCACCTCTATTATCTTAATCGAAACAGGGGAACGACTATTTCGCGGCGTCGATTAACCGAATCGTAGCGAGAATTTACGCCTCTCGCTGACGCGTTTTCCTAGCGACCGCGTCTCTCCGCGAACGATCGTAACATTTTGGTCCCTTGAGCCGGATTCAGTGGCAAGTGAAAAGTGTGAACACGTAACCGGTCGAATCATTTTGGTCCTTCGAACCGGATCACGTGTCAAGTGAAAAGTGCACACCAGTGACACCCACTGCCATACAGTGCCACGTGAATCCAACACAAACAGCAGCAGAAGCGTTACCACTCCAGCGAAGTCAGTAACGCCAGAGTCCATCAGTTTTTTGAAGAGGCATAACCCGGTGGTTGAAGAACGCAACCACGCAGCCTCGCGCCAACAACTAGAGGGTCAACTTCCGCAAGAACACGTCTTACACGTCAAACGAGACACACACGGTGACGAGTAACATTTAAACTCACAACCACGAGGTAAGCTCGTTTATTGCATTGTCTTCACAATCTACTATACCAATGGAGAACACAGACAAAATTACCTCCTTGCATCGGAGACGAGGCTTTCAAATCGGCCGATTTACTACTCTATCTACACAACGGTACCAACTTCGTTGTCGCCAACAACGAATTACGAGAGCTCTGAAACCTTCTGCAGTCCGACGATCATAAGGTAAAGGTTCAGTCCTTTTTAACCGACCGACGGATCGAATGGCGCTTCATTCCTCCCAACTCACATCACTTCGGCGGGTTGTGGGAGGCTGCAGTGAAATCCTTCAAACCACATCTCAGACGTATCGTAGGTAACGAGATCTTAACATTTGAAAACTTCAACACACTCATCATTGAAATCGAGTCTATCCTCAACTCCCGTCCGCTGACTCCAATATCATCAGACCAAAACGATCTTCTTGTCCTTACTCCCGGTCACTTCGGTGATTCATTAACAAGTTTCCGAGAACGAGATTTCAGGGACACTCCATCCAATCGTCTCTCCAGCTGGCAACATATTCAAAAACTCAAACATTTCTGGCGCCACTGGCATCGAGAGTATCTGAACGAGCTGAACATCCGAAACAAATGGAGTAAGGGCAGTCACGACATACGAGAAGGCGCCATCGTCATTCTCAGAGAAGACAACGTTCCCCCAATGCAATGGCCACTGGGCAGAATCATCAAGGTCCAACCCGGCGCAAACGCATCATACGGACGGCTACCGTTCGATCGGAGCATCAAGCGGATGGTACCACTCACTACCATGCAGGGATACTGGCCGAACGACTGAAGGCAGAGATTGAAAAGAAACGGAGAGAGCCAATTCGGATTCAGAAAAGGAAGAGAAGTGACCGATACGGTTTATGTAATAAACCACATCACAGACAAGCAGCTAGATGTGGCGACACTCGACCACGGAAATTTCCAACGGCTTCGCGGCACAAAGCGCTATACCTTCAAAGCGTAAGGCCGACAGGCCTAATGTACCATCGATATCCTTACGACTTTTTCGCCGAATATTCGGTAGAATGCATACGTGGCAACCGTCGCGGACTTCTGATAAACGCGCGCGTAGTGGGGATATCGAGGGGCAACAAAGGAAAGAATCTGTTCGGTTTTGAACCAAAAAGATTCATTTTGCCCCGAGCCGCGAAGTGCGAAAGGTTAAGAGAAGCAAACACAATTAGAGAAACGAGTCGTTAAAACTACTCTTGAGAGTTCAGTTTTAATCGTTACTTGTTATTAATTGTTGCTAAACGTTAACCGTGGTTAAATGTTATTTGTTGTTAATTGTTAAGAGTCTAATTAAACGTTATTGTTGAAAATCAAGGGTATTTTCTTGCGGGCACCTTCACGGACGGTCACCTTCACGGACTGTCACCTCATAAGTGTGAATAAATAGCTTGGTTGTTAAACATATCCAAATGTTCCTTCAGTACCTATCACGACCTATCCACCTCATAGGTGAAGAAAGAGGGAAATTATATACCTGCCTAAGAGCGGCGTTCGACAGACTAAACAGAGAGAAACTGGAGGAGAAAATGAGGAAAATGGGGATTAGTACAAGTGTACTCATCGAATATTACTGTTAATAAATATTGATTGTTGAATACATCTGAGTATTTCTTCCGCACCTATCACGACATCCCACCTCATGGCCATGAAGGGAAAAGAACAAGAAAGAGAAAGAAGGGACTAGAAGATGTGAGAATGGGAAGGATACAGATAGAAACAGGAGAGGAATAAGAAAGGATGACAGCAGACCAAATTATAGAAGAAAGAAGAAAGGAAGAAGCAGAAGAGAGGGAGAAAAGGATAAAGGAATCCAAGTATAATATACACTACAGAAACATAACCAAAGAAAAATTACCAAAATACTTAGAAGGGAGGATGAAGTGGAAGGACAGAAAAATACTGGCAAGATTCAGATGCGGAAACGAGACCAAAGCAAGGGAATACTAGAAAGAAGAGGGAGATAAAGATGCAGACTATGTAGAAGGAAAGAAGACCTGAGGCATGTAATAGAAGAATGTGAAATAACGGGAGGACCAAAGGACATAGGAAAAACGCTAAATGAGACTGGAGAAGGTTTAACAGAACTGAAGGCAATAACAGAGAAGAGAAGAGCAAACGACAGGAAGGATGCACAGCAAGGAGGCTAAAGACCAAAGTTGCAATAGTTTTTTAGTCGTTAGTTGCTAATTTGTAGTTTCTACTTTTAGTTTTTAGAGGTAAAATTAGCAAGGTAGTGCAATAGAATAGAGTGGAAAAGAGATGTAAGAGATGTAAAACCGAAAGTTCATTCAAAGCCGAAAGGCACGAACTAAGCAATAATAAAATAAAAGAATAATACAAGAGGATCCAACAGACCAACAGGCGATCAACATTGTGTAGTAAGCCCTATTATCATAAGAGGTAGAAACGCTACTATTCACTTCTAAGGACGTAGGAACGCTATCAGTGATGTCTAAGGATGCAAAGCCTTCAGCATTTATATTTATATAATCAAATAATAATCAAATCTATCTGCCAAGCAAAGTAAAGAGTAAAGAAAAAAACAAAGAAAAGAGGGAACACTGTAACAATCATCTCGGAACAATGTAAAAGTCAGGTCGAACAAGAACATGGGTACATGAAATTTGCATAAATGTTGAGGACTGATGGTTTAACTAACTAGCACTGTTCATTAGATTAATTATATGATCTCTTACGTCGTATCGCAACTTATTCCGGTTATGTCCATGAAGTGTGAGTTATCTGTAAAATTTAATCGTAGCGTTTAGCTTCCCTTCATAGACTTAGCTTATTGTAGTTCGTATCGTTGTCGTCTGTCTTGGAGCCTATATATTCATGCACACCATCAACAGAATGTTTGGATCTCTCATAAAGCGTCTTTTAACTGTTTTGCCAACCGATGCACTGATAAGGCGTCTTACTCCAACACTCACTGCTGAAGTCATGAAGACATGGATTGCATTGGGTGATCGACAGAACGACGAGTTTTTGAAATTGCATGGTCGTCCCGCGGCCTACTCTAAGAGAGCGTCGAACGATAACACCGCGCTCCTTTCTATCTGCCTAGTCGTCAAGTCACTTCAAGTCCGTTCGAATCTATCAGTTTAGAGAATCGGTACCAGTGCACTTCGCTGGGCATATGTTCTCGTACACATTCGCGGGACATTCTCTTTATATTAAACATTGTAGAAACAAACTATGTGTGGACATGATTAGCCTATCGTGCAGATAGCTAGAAAAAGAGAAAAAGAGAAAAAAGGATTAAAAAATTTAAAGGAAGGAAGAAAGCGATTTGGAAAAGAGAAAAAAAAGGGCTGAAAGCCGAAAAAACATTTCTTGACTGGGGCGAACTGGAACGCCCAAAGAACAAAAAAGAATGTAAGACAATTAATGGGGAAAATTAATTTTTATTATAAATTTATGGAAGATGCCTGCAAACTCCTGGAACCACTTCATAACTTATTAAGGAAAAATGTCAAATTCATCTGCAATGAAGAATGTGAGAAATCATTTCAGAGGATCAAGGAATATGTCTGTTCAAGTCCGGCCCTAGCAACATATGAGCAAAACAAAGAAATATTCATTTATACAGATGCAAATGGTGATGGTTTAGGAGCCGTTTTAAAACAACCCCAAGATAACGGTATGTTGCACCCGGTTGCGTACTTCTCAAGAAAACTGAAACCAAACAGAATCAAAGATGAAAGCAATCTATCTCGAATGCCTTCCTCTTAAAGAAGCGATTCAATATTGGCAACATTACACATTACTGTTGCTTTGCACAGAATGCTTGATATGAAATGAACCTTATAGCGATAGCGTTCGTAATGAGAACTAGCTGCAGTACGTATATAGCAGCAGATGGGTTCACGAAAATTGCATCAGGTCTAATATGGCGTTCTGCGTGTACATCAACTGTAACTCGAATGATACACGTTGCTGAACCGAATAACAAGCGTATCAACTAAAAAATTGTAAAATAGAGATAACAATGAAGTGTTTGCAAGTGATCTTAGTTAATATATCTTGAACTTTGTTGCTGTATTTTCGATGATAGCGACTAGTGTTATTTGCAAGAATTGCAAAAGAAAATTCAATCTTCTAGAACCAGAAACCGCGGCTTAGGTTCCAAAATTGCAAGTAAGTGTGAGTACTGGATGAAATTTTTCAACTCATCTCCACTAATTGGCAATGCCAATCCATACCAAAAGTCATCTGAAATAAATCGCAGGATTGTGTTGGCGACTTTTAGAGAACGGAATGGAAAAGATAAATTTATTTTGTGGGCTAATGGATATTTTTCAGGGATCGGCTATCAATAGATACTATGGCTGTCCGGAAAATTTACATTCTGTTGTCTTACGGGTATCTAATCGTCCAATTTCGAGAGCTACCGAAAAAGACAGAAGAAAAGTTAGCGTTTCGGAAGAGAGAACGCCAGGAAAATGAGAGAATTGAATTTTTCGTTCGGGCTTGCTACACTCCTCGGGAAACACAGTAAGAATGTGCTTGATATAATTGTAAAATCTAGGTTTCCCAATCTTGCAGCGTTGCATGGGAGAATAAAACGGGCACAGAACAGTACAATGATTAGTATGAAGGTGACAAAGATAATTGCACTATAAACCATATCAGTGCTGATAAAGTGGAAACTTATGTCATCACAGAAATGTTTATGAGATCAGGAAAGAAACATCATGCCAAGTATAGTACATGTATTGGAGATGGAGATAGCGAAACACATAAAGACATTAATCCATACGAAGACATTGTTGTTTAAAAGAAAGAATATGTTGGTCATGTATAGAAACGAATAGGCACAAAGCTAAAGGACGCCAAATAATGTTAAATAAACTGTTTTCGGATAATTACAATAGCGTTTTCACAAAAAGTGGAATTTCTAACTTGAGAAGGACAAACACAATAATTTGTAAATGTCCTAGGAATAGCGAAGAGTATAATCCATGCATGTTTTAAACCAGTTAAAGCTGGATTCCAAGTCACTTTACACAAAGTTCATCTGAAACAGAACTTTTGTTTGTAATTGCTTTTGTTTGTATTTGCTTTTTAGATGAATATAATTAAGTGCTGTGGTCAAAATCTGAACCCTCGTCAATATTTTATTGCCGATCTATTAAATTTGTATTTATGAAAGAAAATGAGGCATTGGTTAGGGAAGAAGGTAATAATGGAAATAAATAATCTTTCTCCCAATACATACAATTCAAACAATGATAATATAAAAGTTATCTTTGCTTTGCGCTTAGCCATGTTATACGGTAGCGTTGGTAATATTTTATCAAATATAAATGTTGGTCCCAAAATGTTGTACCGGTGGAGAATCTTCAAAGAAAATGAATTCGATAGAAATTATTCAAAAACCTCGCGTGTGCAGATATTTCGACGTTAGCACGCGAGCTAAGAATTTAATCGTAATTCGACCGTGCCAGTTTGTCCTTTCAGGAAGAAAACAACTTTATTGACTGGACAGTTCTATGTAAATATTTATAAATCGCACATTAAGCGAACTTGTTTACGAGTTAAAATCCAAAGGTCTCAGCTGTAAGAACCACAAGAAAAGATAAAAGAGACCTACCTTCAGAATTTCAACCTCATAAACGTCGTGAGGTAAACTGTTTTCTTTTTGGGCTCACTCAAAACAGAATATTGGTATCGTATGATCCCAAGAATTATGATCCCATTAATACAAATATGTATATAACAAAACAAAAATGAAACGTATTCTTTTCATTTGTAATTTTAAATAACGCATAGAAAACATAACGCATACATGGAGTTTATCACCTTCTTTAAATGGTATAATGCATTCCATAATTAAAAGCGAATAAAGAAACGAACTTACCAAAGCACCATAGGAAAGAATTTATGAAGTTTTATCTTACTCGGAAGTCAGTTTGCCTGAATATCACAAAATCCATTCACCTTAAATTTCTGGCAACGAGAACTCTTCAAATTTCCTAAAAAATGAATTTTAACAGACTTTTTTTTCAATTTTTTAAATTTTAACAGGCAATGTAATATTTTAACAGATAATTTAACATTCTAACAGAAATAGTAACAAGGGAAAGATAGCGTGTGCAAAAATGCGTGAAAGGGCATTTAGAAAAATCGAAATAATTGGAAATATAATTAAAAAGTGAAGAGAAAATATCATGGGTTTCATGCCTGGAGCATAAATGTGAAAAATTTCCGCTTTTGTAACAAATTCTACATCCTTTTCTTTTTTTGTTTAAATTGAGGTGTGCATTGAATTTCATGACAAAATAATATATATTCATATATAAATATCAAAAATAGTAGTCATTTTCCTTAGTTTATTTATCAAAATGTCATTTCCTTATATTATTATGGTACAAAGAATTATATATATATATGATGTATAATGCAAAATAAGGATATAAAAATTAAAATTGATTTCACAATTACACTTGAATATGGTATGAAAAGTAAGGTTTGAAAGAAAATTTCAGATACATTGATTTCCGGAGTTATTTAATTGCTTTTCATGTTTAGTTGTAAATTTCCACAATTGGCCAAATTGCAAAATTCATGCGATTGACATTAAGGAAACAATATAGAGTGTAATAAAAGGAAAACAAGAAAATACAAATTCTGACAGTGAATTTAGTAAAAAATCAAGAAAAAGTAAGACAGACGTTAGGAAACTATAGCAAAATAAAAGAAGCTCGAGAGGGCAGCGGTAACCATAACAATAAGAAAGAAACACAAGAGAAAGGTCACTAAAATAAATTACAAAGTGTAAAATAGCAGTAGAAGACAAAAAACAAATAACAAGTAGGAGCAAGGAAAATAAGTTATACAAAAAAGGAAATGAAGAAATGATTTTAAATCAAACCTTAAATCCTACAGAAAGTACATATAATGTTGAAGGGAACAAAGAATATGAAAGACAAATTAAAGAAGGTAAGAAAAATTTATCATTAATTAAGAGAGATTTTATATTATAATAGAAAGATACCAGAATATAGAAAAAGGTAGGAGAAAAGAAAAGAAAATGAGCAGATGAACAAAGCAAAATGGGCAGAAGAAAGAAGCAAACTAACAAAAAAAAGTGAGGTAATAGAAGAGTCAGACAAAATTAAAAGAAGAAAAGAGAGGAAAAACTATTATTATAAAAAGGTTGTAAATAAGAGATAAAGTAGAAGAACCCAAAATGAAATTGAACATAAATAGATTAAACTTTGTTTCAGGGCATCACTCTTTTCTGGTCATTGTTTGTATCCTCTAATGTTATTTCATGAATATGAAAATGAATATGAGAACGAAAAATAACAGTTTTGAGTTTAGTGATCAATTGTTTCACAAGTAGTGATCAATATATAAATTGATTTGGCAAAGGCAACTTTTGGTATTTTGTACGAGTGGAAAAATATATATAACCCAACTTATATTATAGCGAAAACATTCATGTTATGGACAGAAATTAATGCTTTAATGGTAATCTGACATAAAGACAAAGTCAACCATACACAGTGTAGGTATATGGTATAAGAATATGGGTTCTCCACTACTCAACAAGAATAGATAAAATACAAACACATTTCCTAAAAAGAATATTATACATACTGAAATACCATGTAATGCCAGATTATGTGATTAAAAGCAATAAGAATAGTCTTGGAACACAAAATAATAAAATGAGGCATAAACTACATGTTAAAACTGGCAAACATGGGAGAACACATAATTAGACAGGAAAACATTGCAAAAAGTAATACACACATAATAAACTCAAATAGAGTTACGAAGCCGATGGTACAGAAATAATAATAAATTTAAACTGAACAATAATAGAAGAAATAACACAAATACTTGCTGGATAAAAGAAAGAAAGAATAGAATAATCTACTTATAGTGAAGTATATAAATATGCTAAAAATATAGAAAAAAATAATTAAAGTTTCTTGCATATGAAACTGCTATTAATAACTAAAAGGATAATCAAAGTTAGAGTAGCTGGGAGACAGGAACGATCAGTGAATGCAGAAAATAGCATAAAATACAAAACAGATGAAAACAAAATGTATAATATGTGTAAGAAAAATATATTGGATAATATTAAGAATTTACAACAAAATTCATTAAAAAACAACAATAGGATGGTGATTTTTTTCTGACAAAGAAAAATAGTTACAAGGACTGACAAATTTTATTAAAAAGCAAAAGCAGCATTAAGCTAAGATCATTTTATCATAGAAGAATAGCAATTCAGACAAATTCACAAATTATAATAATCTAAGAACAACTTAAATACTTTGTTATGTTTGTTTTGCAGTAACCAACAAATTTAAAGACTTAGCCTAAGTATAAATATGCCATAAATAATTCTATGTAGAAATAAACATAAATAATATTAAATAAATAGAACTTTTCTTATTGAAATGTGACAGTCTGTAATAAAAGATAAATTAAAAAAGAAAAAATAACTTTAACAAAAAAGAAATTTATAAAAATTTATTCTTAAAAAATTGTGGCCAATCAGATACGTGAAATAAAAGATTATTAGAAGAAACATGATTAGTCTACAAGAAGATCATACGAAAGGAGAAATGAAACATGTACCGTATTCTCTCAACATACGATTGCGAAGAAGTTTACTTACTCTATATTTCATTTCCGAACTTCTTCGTTTCCACGCAGTCATAGCAGTTCAGAACTATTTTATGAAAATCAAGAATTTCCTACATCAAATTATTTGATTTGCAAGACCTCATATATTTCTAAATTACTTACACAAAATTAGTACAGCCTATGAACAATGCAAACATTAAAAAGAAATAAGCGATACAGTAGCCCAAACAAGGACAAAGGTTGAAATAAGACAACAAAAATAGCAGTTATTATTCAAATTTGTATGAAAAATCCTTCAGAAATTAAATTCTTCTTTTAATGAAAGACGGTTATGTATATGAAAATCAAAAATGCAGTAAAAATACAAAAAATATAAAAGAAGAAAACTGTATTTGTTATTACGACTTACTTTTGCATGTAGAATAATTTCCATTTCGGTTACTGCACTACCCCTGTTATTAAATAGGTTTTGGAGTTCGATATTTAATTGATTCACACAGATTCAGTTTTTATATTCTGTATTTCACCACCATGTACAGCCATATGAACACACCGGATACTCTCAGATAATTAACACGTGGCAGAAGCCAAAACAAAAGGGCGTCGTTAGAAGTCGTACCAACTTCGCATGTAGGAACTAGTGATCATACCAACATGACATTTATCTCAACAGATTAAACAGTACTGAACTCTATGATGATGCGCTAGCATGATATAATGTCGACGACGAGGTAGCGTTGTTTGCTGATTGGTTATACTTCAGGACTACATGTGGGACCTCTGTACGATCGCTGGTTAAATCGGTCACTTTGCGATATGCTTATGAAATCTAAACGTAATTCTTTTGTTAACATTTTCATAATTATACTTCAATTTTAGGATTAATTAAACAAATATTTAATAATTATTTTAATATCGATTACTATATATAACGATTATTATAATGCGAAATTTTATGTGTAAATAGTATGTTAAAATATGTAAATGTATATAAAATAAAATATATAAATGTGTGCATATCCAAAATATATTACATGTGTGTGTACCTACATTCAAAACACGTAACAGTAATACAATATTCTAGATTACGAATTTGGATTTATCGTTCATTATGTTCTTTCATTACAATTTAGTTGTCAGTTGCAAATCGATTCATAAGATTCATAAGGGAAGGATCTTTTTATTGCAAATAGACTAATGGAAAGTTTTTCTCTAAAATCAATTGCAAATAATAATTTTGAATAAAAACGGAAGAAGAAATGTCTTTCCTAAAGGAAGAAAAATGAATAAGGTATGAAAATCTAATAGCTGATAAAATTTTATTCGTTATTCCTTATTGACTGTCGATATTAGACCTTGATATTTCGTGTCAGGTATCCCTATCTCTGACATTCAATAAGAAAGGAGAACGTTTGTTTAGAACCTTACGTCCTCGAGAATGTTTCTAGTCCTATAACAAACAGTTTTTGTAAACAAAATCTTATTTTTAAAATTACATATTTACATACATTATATTTAAAAGTCTCGCTCTGACAAAATAATATTATTATACAGATGTATAGCATTACAAATTAGAAACCGAAAAGACATGTACCTCTGTAGCTCATAACTTTCTTTGACGAAAATTTATTCCTATTCTAATTATAAAGTTTTTAGTAATAATAATAACAAAATAATGACTCGATGATTGAGTACATATTAACAAAAATACCCGTATCTGAAATGTTTATTATTTTGAAACTTAGTGAGGTACAATTATTTCATAAAGTTTATTATTCTCGCTTTGTTTCGTGCAAAATCAATAATTATATCTTCGTAATTTCAATTTTCACATAACTTATTCAAATTAAATAATCAATTAGATAGTCTTCCCTGAGACATAGTAGTATGTATATAATTTTTAATTAATTTTAATCTAGAGAAAGCACGCCCTGCAGAAGCGATTGGAATAATTAGTAATATTCTTGAAGTAACATAAAATTGGAAAATAAATCCTTAATTTTATGTATCATATTCGAACATTGCATTGCTGTTATATACAACAAATTTTTACTGTATATGTCACAAAATATTTTTATTTCATCAAGCATATCGCTTCTATCTACATTTCGATGATTTTCATTTTCTAAAATAATGTCCAAATTCATACGGTGTTTAATCGGTTCTTCTGCTTTCATATTTTTTAGTATTGTTATGTTATATAGAAATCTGAATGGTACAGACTCATGCTCAATGCCTAATTTGCATGAACCTTTCTCCGATTGAAAATATTCTCTGATCAGCCATAACTAAAAAGTGCTTTTTGAAAAAGAAAACTTCGGTGTTATGCGAACGTGTATCTCCGCTTCATAGGCATAACAAATTTTCGTTTTCTTAATACGACGTCTTAAAAATTTAATGAAATGTCATTATTAGAGCAGGTGAACCTGTCGAAGAGCTACTTGCTCATCGATTTCGATGCCCTTGAAATATATCGTGAGATCATGATTCTGAACAACATTTTCTTATAGATACGAATGCTCGGTCTTAGTTTTCGTTATATTCATGCAAAAGTATGTTTGGTATCATAAACATATAAATCCTTTTTTTATACTTTATATAAAATTAAGAGAATAATGTTTGACATCTTATCTGTAAATAAAATAGTAGACGGTATTATTTCTTCTTCTAATGTCAACCAGCAATTTTCTCTTAATGTCCCTTTAAGATGTCTTAGAACCAACAATTTATTCTACACCGGTCAACACATATTGCTTTAATCGTGAGCCAAATCATGCTAACTCCTTTTGTTCGAAGATAGATCAACTTTGGCAAATCACAGTCTCCTTAAAACACTTGCTGGAACGTTTATTTTAATTTATTTGTATGCTTGTATCTATATTTAATATATATATTATTTCGAGCATATATATGTCGCGTTCACATTATGATTAGGGTTAGGTGAGTGTAACGAATGTTCATTTGGATTAATCATTGTTGTTATGTAATAGAGAAGATATTTACTAGTGCAAATATGATTATTACAGAATTTGACAAGTAGCCGTAGTAATTAGATACTCGAGATGCTAATGACGATGATGTGAGATCGGACGAGAACGAGTGCACTCAACGTAGTATGAGAGTTGGCTGAAGTAAGTAGTTTTGTTACTTGCTCTTAATATTCAAGAAAAAAAGAATATTAAAAAAACAGATGTATGTAAAAATGAGAATGATACAATGTATGGCAATAGTCGCGTAGTACTAAAATATTTCTTTTTTTCGATGCTTATATTATAGATTATTAAAAATAGATTATTAAGGAAAGCAAAAAAAAAAAATTGTAAAAATGAAAAAACCAATACCACACGGAGTTCCCAAACGGTGAACCATCGAAGTACCATTCGTGCCTAGCGTTGCTTAACTTTCGTGATCAAACGAAAACGAGTGCTTTTTTAATTTTAATTATAACGTTTATTGCCCAAAGAAATACATATTTTGTATATAAGGCCGAAAATTTTTACTATATCGAATGCTTTTTCAAGGCAGGCGGCTACTCGTTGCTTTGCATTGGGAGCCCACCAGATGTCTGACGTTAGTTTATTTATTGCGTACAGTGTGGAATGTTTGTGTCGGAAGCCGATTTGATTGTGTTGGATTACGTTGTTTTTTGTGCGGAAGGAAACTAGGGGGTTGTTTATGACTATTTCGAATACTTAGCTTATGTTGGATAGGAGGGGTCGCAGGTTTGATTTTGTCTTTGTTTCCGCGTCTTCTTTTTTTATTTTGCACTTGCCTGGTCAATGCGACTCAATATATTTTACGCATCGATAATTAAGGTTACAGTTTTGTGAGATATGACATAACAGTTGGCATTTGTGGCATTGCGTCATGTAATTTTTTCTGGTTTTTCCCCATTTTACCCTAAAGTAATTCAGACGGCTAATTTTTGGTAAGTTACTAATATTGCTATGAGAGAATACTTGGACTATGTAGATTGGGAGCAGTACGTTGTTATCTATTGATTTTTTATTGAGATGCGTGAAACTTTTTTTAATTGGACATCGGACATCTATAATGCTTGCAACTCTACGAGTATTTCTATCTCAGAGATTTATTATTTACATATGTATAGAGGAATATATATAGGTACTGAATTAAACCATAGATAAACATATGATAATGAGTGGACTTGTGGAAAAAAATTACTTCCTCTTCGATTTCGATGGGTTTTGAATATATTATCCGAATATATTATTATATTGAATATATTAGTATCCGAGATATTCGCAAATAACTGTCGATAGTACTATAGTGTAGTCAGCCTATATTTGCGTGCTGAGGCAGCGTATGGGTCAGTATTGGTTGCCCAAGTCCACCACTATTCTATCTCTTATCTTCTGTTTATAGTATATATAAACGAGAATTGGGCTAACTCATTGTCCCGTGCATAACTGCATAGGTTGTAAGAAATGTCTATTGTAAACCAATTAAATGTAAATGTCATCAATGTATTGCGTTAGGGTTAGTCTTTTTAATAGCTTGCTTGAAATAAAAACAAGTTAATTATACAAATACTGAACGAATTGATAATTGATATTATTTTTCGAAATAGAACAATTATTATTTTATGCTAATCATTTCGCGTGTAACCTACGAGTGCACTCAAATTTTTCACTCTTAACTCCTTTCTAACCTCATCTTTTGTAATTATTGCGGCTTATTTACGGTGTATTTACATGCGTGTGGTATTCGCTGGATAAACACTTCTCAAGCTTGTCGAAGGCGCGGCCCCTTTCCCCCACAGTAGTTACATGATAATAATTTTATTTGCACTAAAGTTCGTCGATTCGCGGATAAATATATCGAAAACTAAATTGAGAATGCGATAATCACGAGACTATCAATTTATGTTATTTTAAATATAATTATTTTATACGTCTTTCAAATTTATTTGTGAAATTAGAAGTATTTGGAAAAATAAAGAACAAAATAAAGGATTCTGTTGCATTGAACCGCTTAATTGAGCTTAATCACTAAATAAGTTCGGATTATCCTTTTCTCTTTCTTGCTTCAGTTTTTCCTCGGTCCTGTCGTTTTCGACGAACTGATCGATCGTCATAATGACATTAACAAATTAATATCTTATTCGACAATGATAACGGATTTATTTTCATTAGAAAATCGATTGACTGTGTTTACAATCAGAGCATCAGCATTTTCTTTGGCCTGATTGGTTACAAATCTAACAATGTGAAATTCACCATGAAGCATGAAGATAAATTTGCATTTAATTTCATCGTTTGAAAAAAATTGTCTTTTGAACGACGCATTTTCACCTTACGAAAAAGCTTTGTTGCTTTTGTACAAGAAGAACTGTTTTCATCGGAATGGTTATCCGAAAGAATAATTTGAAAAAACACTCTGTATAATATAAATGTGTATATCTGTACTATATGCGAATTCACCGCTAATCTACATCGACCCATTAGCACCTATTCTATGGTCATAACTGACCATATACCAGATCAGTGCTTTTCTATTCTTCGAACGAATTTCTGGTTTTTACGAACATTCATAGTAAACTTGTTTTATGTAGCGATAGTTTATTTTTTGGTAATTGTTCACTGGTAGAATGTCTACAATGAGTCAGTACATTTTCTTCCTTTTGAGTCTGATTTGCTCGATTTCTTTATTTATGTGTTGTTTCCAAACAAATTTGTCTGGATGTAGATGGTCCGGGCAAAGACCTGATTATCTAACTGTTTTGATTTGCTGTATGATGTGGTGGTTGAGAATAATAAGAGATGTGGTACCTTTCCTTAATGTGAATATAGTGAGGTTGCATTTACCCGTATTTTCAGTTTATTTCTATCTATTTGGCCGTTCCTCGAGTATTTCGATGTGAGTTTGTAGCTGTAGCTACATTAGAGTAGGTTCTAATTTATTTTATATAGTGTCGTACAGTGACAACTATCTACTTGCCAAGCCGCGTTACAAGAAAAAACCTGGGAGCACAGGAAATTACTTTGAACCCCGAGACAGTTGGGCTGATATAGTCGGCTGCCCGAAAGTTCCATTATAATATTTCCGAATTAAACATGATAGAATTTGGAAATATTGCGCTATAACGGTTTGTGAACAATATAAAGGAATACCGATAATGTGTAGGTCAAGGTGGGTGTAGGTCGTAAGATAAAGGATAGTGTAGATAAATATGACAAGGTGTATTTATAAACAAGTTATTTACTATAAATTATTTAATATGTATACAGGCCAGTCGTATTATAGCGGCGATAGTTAGAGTCAAATTATTAATTTTGGTTTTTTATCGTAGTTAATATTATGTTGGTTGTGGCCATGTTGAAGGCGAATCAGGATAGTCCTGGCCGAGGTCGGTGGTCTGGCCCTATAACAAATAATATCAACAATAATATAGCAAATAAATATCATAAACATCGATATCATTTGTAAGGCAATGCACTTTGAGCATAGTGAATTTATGTTGAACAGTTTTTGGGTACTAGATCGAAATTAGATAATAATTTTGTTACTTATGTTATAGATTTACCCGTTAATTTTAAGGAGATGCAATTGTTCAGGCGCCGTTAATTCACTGGATATGTCGTCCTTGTAGAGAAATGTTAGGTTGGCATGATCGCTAGTTACTACAAGCTAAGTTGGTACGACTTCTAACGACGCTCTTTTGTCTTAGAAATCGACCACGTGTTAATTGACCGAGTGTATTCTGTGTGTTAAGACGTGTCTTACGAGGCGATATATTATTACAAAATATATTGGAGAAAGTCGAATCTGCGTGAATCGATTAATTAATAAACCCAAACCTATATCCTTTAACAGGTTATGGGCCCAGGGCAGTAAACTGCGGTAATAAAAGGCATTACTTTTGAGTTTTTGTGTTTTCTGAGATAATCCAAGAAGAGACCACGCCATGGTCGACCAGGAGAGAATAGGTGATGTGGACAGCGATATGAAGCCGGCCCTAAGAAAGGGGAATTACGAATATTGGAAGACAATGACGGAAGCCTCGTTAATTTTCCTGGGTTGCTGGAAAGCAATAGAGCCAGGATTTACGGCAGCAGAAAGGTTGAACCCAGAGTGCATGAGGATGGACAACATGGCACGTGCGTACCTTCCCGGCATATTCGCCCCGAATATCTTGGGGAAATTAGGACTTTGAAAACAGCAAGGGATTCCTGGAAGGTGCTAGGGGACGTCCACCGGAGGTCTACGTCGATGGACACTGTTTTATGCATACGGGAACTGGGAACTATAGAGAAGACCCCCAACATGGATATCTCCACATACTGCGGGAGGATATACGACCTATGCGACAAGCTCTCCAACGTAGGATTAAAAATTGAAGACCATATGATGGCATGTTTCGTTTTGGCCGGCCTCGTGGCGGATCCAAATTGTGCAATGTATATTAGAACAATAAGAATCGATAAGAGTCTAACCATGAGGATCGTGAAGTCCGATCTTCTACTTGAAGAAAAACAGATCGAAGCGGCCATGGATTCTTCCGAGAAGAACAACGCAATGGCGACCTGGAAACAATGGAGGCCCAAGCCTCAACAAAGCAAAGATGGCGCGAAACCAATGCACAAAGACCAAAAGGATAAGAAGTGCTACAAATGTGGAAAATGAGGCCATATGTCGTACCACTGCCAAGAGGGAAAGGGAGATAAGGAGGACCAAAACCAAGGAGACAAAAGGGAGAGAGAATCAGAAGACAAACCGAAGTCCAAGGGACTTATCTCCACGCTAACTCTATCATCTATCAGCCACATGGAAAGGGACAGGATCAGCTACCTTGACTCGGGGGCCTCAAATCACATGACTTCGGACAGGTATCGGTTCGTGGATTTCGTGCCTGCAACTGGACAGATCAGGATTGGTAAGGTGTACCTGGAAGTCAAGGGAAAAGGAACGATCGTCGTGAAGATGACTAAGGCCTGTGGCAGGTGGAATCTATACTTGTCGAACGTCCTGTGGGTACCTGAATTAAATGTGAATCTAATCTCAATCAGGCAATTGGCAGTATGTACGAGGGATGAGGCCATCGGTACACATGATGATGGGGATGTAATATTCAATTCAAAGGCAGGAGACAATGTGTATTACCTAGAGACAATACCAGGCATGTAAAGGCATGTAGCAAACGTTTCCGTGGAGAATGATCAGGAAAGACCTGGGAAAGATGACGACGACATTGAGGTCATTGAAGCCAAGGCATACAAAAGTATCGTATCATGGCATGAGAGATTAGGTCATCTACATGGGAATGCGATGAGGAAAATCCCTGTAAGTAGTGTGAAAGAGGACTCGAGGAAACATGAGGAACCATGCAAAGTCTGCGTGAAAGGAAAGATGACCAAAGTACCATTTCCGAGGACAGCTCACCACATGTGTCAACGTCCTTTAGAGATTGTTCACAGCGATATTAGTGGCAGAACTCAATGCAAGTGGCTGGGCGGAGATAATTATTTTGAGACCCTTATTGATGACTTTTCTCGTTTCATGCACGTCAGAATCATCAGTAGGAAGAATGAAGTACTCAAATGTTTCAACGAGTACCAGGTGGAAGTGGAGGCTTTGCACCAATCCAAAATAAGTGCCCTCCAAACTGATAACGGGGTTGAGTACACGGGGGAAAACTTTGAGAAATATCTGAAGGAGAAAGGCATCTTACACAGAAAGACCGTTCCTAGAAACCCTGAACAAAATGGAGTTTCCGAACGAGCAAATAGGTCGAAATGTCTAGATGTTTACTCATCCAATCAGGACTCCCTGACTATCTGTGCGGGGAGGCGGTGAACACGGCATGTCACATAAGGAACCTATTTCCATTCACTGCTATCGGAGACAAGATCCCACTGGAATTATGGAAGGGTAAGGGATGTGACCTCCAAGGGGAGATTAACAGACTGAGTGTGCTTGGATGCAGAGTCTGGTATCTGAAGAGTCCAAGCGGAGGAAAATTCGAGAGCAGGGTGGATGAGGGAATATTTGTAGGATATGACAAACAGGTCAAAGGTTATAGAGTTTACCTGCCGAAGACCAAGAAGGTGATAATATCTTGTCATGTCAGGTTCGTGGAGAACACGTTCCCCTACAAGAACGCTAAAGCGGAGATGAGCAATATAAAAAGTAGGTCCTCAGAATGGATATGGGATGTAGAAGCCTTTGAACTTGGAAGGGGAGTTGGCCAGACTGACGTCGAAACACAGAGTGATGGCGAAAACGACGAAGGGGAGACTGACTACTTTATGGATAATTTAACGAGTGAGAATAATCCGGTGGAGGCTGTGAGTGTACCGATTGTGCCCAGGAGGCCGGCAAGACGGCACAAACCGAAAACATGTGATAATTGTGCTCATACTGCGACCGTTTGTAAAACTCAAAACATGTGTGTACCTGTGAATGTGTACGAAGCCCTGAGGGGGCCAGATGCTCAAAAGCGGTCTGACGCAATAAGGAAAGAATTAGACAATCTAAAAAGAAAAGATGTGTGGGACATTGTGCAAAGACACTTAAATAAAAACGTTATAGACTGTAAGTGGGTGCTTGTGATAAAGAGAGACCCTGATAGGTGTAAGGCTAGACTGGTAGCTCGGGGATTCTGGCAGAGACCTTCAGTCCAATAGTGAAACGCAGAACTCTAAGAATTCTGCTTGCTCTATCTGCGGAGAATGGGTGGGTTTATGAGCACATCGATGTGGAACGTGCGTATCTCAACAGTTCTCTGGATGAGGATATATACATGGAGCAACCAGAATTTCCCAAGCCAGGGAAGGACAGAACTCAATTTGTGTGTAAACTTAAAAAGAGCCTGTATGGACTGAAACAAGCTGGGAGAATGTGGTTTAGGCACATCAATAGTATTTTAAAGGGTATGAGTCTGAACCCATGTGTGAGCGATCCATGTGTGTATGTGAATGCGTCCAAAGATTTGATTGTAGCTGTGTATGTGGATGACATTCTTGTGTTTGGGACGAAGGAGTGGATTGAAATATTCAAAACTAGGATTAAGGACAAATTAGACGTAAGAATGCTAGGTGTAGACACTCACTTTCTATCCATCCGCCTGAGCATGCCAAACAGCACCACTGTGATATTTGATCAATCCATACAGATAGGTCAAATGCTGGATCTGTTTGACATTACTCGTGAGGTTGGGGTGGTGGGAGTGTCGACACCGCTAGCTAGAGAATGCGAGGCTGGTTTTGATATTGAACGTGATGAGCCTCTCGACAGCAAATTATATGAACAAGCTGTGGGGCACATAATGTATGTAGCTACTGTAAGTCGTCCTGATGTTGCGTGTGCAATAGGGAAACTAAGCCAAAGATGCGCGAATCCGACTGTATCCGATTGGAAAGCAGCGAAGCGGGTATTCAGATATTTACTAAAGACCAAAGACTTGAAGTTAGTATACCAAAGGACCGGGCAACCTCTGAAGGTGTTTTGCGACTCGGATTTTGCGGGTTGCACGGTAGACAGGAAATCCAGGAGCGGGTATGTGTTCATACTCGCTGGTGGTGCGATATCCTGGCTATCCAAAAAACAACCGATTATAGCTCAATCGACGTGCGAAGCGGAGTTCGTGACGATGCAGGAAGCAGCAAGGGAAACAGTGTGGATTTCCTTACTGTTAAGGGAGTTGGGCCAATTGTCATATTGCCCTCGCCCTTGCAAGATCTTCTGTGATAATATCGGAGCTATTTCATGGTCAAAGGATGAAGTAGCTGCCGAAAGTTCTAAGCACGTCCAAGTGCGTTACTTTTATATTAGAT
>NW_022883966.1:0-38034 GCF_011952255.1 Bombus vosnesenskii | reverse complement strand
GGTTAGCATCCTTCTTCATCCACCACCATAGTAAATAACCAATTAACAACGAAGCCTATTTCCCTCACTCTCTTAGCCAAAATCGTCACCAACAAATCCGATGGTCCCGTGAGCTAGACACACCCATCCTTAGCTTTCCTCCACCACAGCATCGTCACCGAACTGCACTGATTTTCCATCTTTCAAACAGTCAACATCTTTTGACCGGGCTTACACCCGTAGAGCAGCCACTCACTTATCTTATACATACGCACCAGCGTAACTATCTTCCTTAGAAAGTTGTTGGAATAAATTGTGATTTATAACTTATTATACAGTGTTACATTCATTGAACCACCTCTATTATCTTAATCGAAACAGGGGAAGGACTATTTCGCGGCGTCGATTAACCGAATCGTAGCGAGAATTTACGCCTCTCGCTGACGCGTTTTCCTAGCGACCGCGTCTCTCCGCGAACGATCGTAACATTTTGGTCCCTTGAGCCGGATTCAGTAGCAAGTGAAAAGTGTGAACACGTAACCGGTCGAATCATTTTGGTCCTTCGAACCGGATCACGTGTCAAGTGAAAAGTGCACACCAGTGACACCCACTGCCATACAGTGCCACGTGAATCCAACACAAACAGCAGCAGAAGCGTTACCACTCCAGCGAAGTCAGTAACGCCAGAGTCCATCAGTTTTTTGAAGAGGCATAACCCGGTGGTTGAAGAACGCAACCACGCAGCCTCGCGCCAACAACTAGAGGGTCAACTTCCGCAAGAACACGTCTTACACGTCAAACGAGACACACACGGTGACGAGTAACATTTAAACTCACAACCACGAGGTAAGCTCGTTTATTGCATTGTCTTCACAATCTACTATACCAATGGAGAACACAGACAAAATTACCTCCTTGCATCGGAGACGAGGCTTTCAAATCGGCCGATTTACTACTCTATCTACACAACGGTACCAACTTCGTTGTCGCCAACAACGAATTACGAGAGCTCTGAAACCTTCTGCAGTCCGACGATCATAAGGTAAAGGTTCAGTCCTTTTTAACCGACCGACGGATCGAATGGCGCTTCATTCCTCCCAACTCACATCACTTCGGCGGGTTGTGGGAGGCTGCAGTGAAATCCTTCAAACCACATCTCAGACGTATCGTAGGTAACGAGATCTTAACATTTGAAAACTTCAACACACTCATCATTGAAATCGAGTCTATCCTCAACTCCCCTCCGCTGGCTCCAATATCATCAGACCAAAACGATCTTCTTGTCCTTACTCCCGGTCACTTCGGTGATTCATTAACAAGTTTCCGAGAACGAGATTTCAGGGACACTCCATCCAATCGTCTCTCCAGCTGGCAACATATTCAAAAACTCAAACATTTCTGGCGCCACTGGCATCGAGAGTATCTGAACGAGCTGAACATCCGAAACAAATGCAGTAAGGGCAGTCACGACATACGAGAAGGCGCCATCGTCATTCTCAGAGAAGACAACGTTCCCCCAATGCAATGGCCACTGGGCAGAATCATCAAGGTCCAACCCGGCGCAGACGCATTATACGGACGGCTACCGTTCGATCGGAGCATCAAGCGGATGGTACCACTCACTACCATGCAGGGATACTGGACGAACGACTGAAGGCAGAGATTGAAAAGAAACGGAGAGAGCCAATTCGGATTCAGAAAAGGAAGAGAAGTGACCGATACGGTTTATGTAATAAACCACATCACAGATAAGCAGCTAGATGTGGCGACACTCGACCACGGAAATTTCCAACGGCTTCGCGGCACAAAGCGCTATACCTTCAAAGCGTAAGGCCGACAGGCCTAATGTACCATCGATATCCTTACGACTTTTTCGCCGAATATTCGGTAGAATGCATACGTGGCAACCGTCGCGGACTTCTGATAAACGCGCGCGGAGTGGGGATATCGAGGGGCAACAAAGGAAAGAATCTGTTCGGTTTTGAACCAAAAAGATTCATTTTGCCCCGAGCCGCGAAGTGCGAAAGGTTAAGAGAAGCAAACACAATTAGAGAAACGAGTCGTTAAAACTACTCTTGAGAGTTCAGTTTTAATCGTTACTTGTTATTAATTGTTGCTAAACGTTAACCGTGGTTAAATGTTATTTGTTGTTAATTGTTAAGAGTCTAATTAAACGTTATTGTTGAAAATCAAGTGTATTTTCTTGCGGGCACCTTCACGGACGGTCACCTTCACGGACTGTCACCTCATAAGTGTGAATAAATATCTTGGTTGTTAAACATATCCAAATGTTCCTTCAGTACCTATCACGACCTATCCACCTCATAGGTGAAGAAAGAGGGAAATTATATACCTGCCTAAGAGCGGCGTTCGACAGACTAAACAGAGAGAAACTGGAGGAGAAAATGAGGAAAAGGGGGATTAGTACAAGTGTACTCATCGAATATTACTGTTAATAAATATTGATTGTTGAATACATCTGAGTATTTCTTCCGCACCTATCACGACATCCCACCTCATGGCCATGAAGGGAAAAGAACAAGAAAGAGAAAGAAGGGACTAGAAGATGTGAGAATGGGAAGGATACAGATAGAAACAGGAAAGGAATAAGAAAGGATGACAGCAGACCAAATTATAGAAGAAAGAAGGAAGGAAGAAGCAGAAGAGAGGGAGAAAAGGATAAAGGAATCCAAGTATAATATACACTACAGAAACATAACCAAAGAAAAATTACCAAAATACTTAGAAGGGAGGATGAAGTGGAAGGACAGAAAAATACTGGCAAGATTCAGATGCGGAAACGAGACCAAAGCAAGGGAATACTAGAAAGAAGAGGGAGATAAAGATGCAGACTATGTAGAAGGAAAGAAGACCTGAGGCATGTAATAGAAGAATGTGAAATAACGGGAGGACCAAAGGACATAGGAAAAACGCTAAATGAGACTGGAGAACAGAACGGAAGGCAATAACAGAGAAGAGAAGAGCAAACGACAGGAAGGATGCACAGCAAGGAAGCTAAAGACCAAAGTTGCAATAGTTTTTTAGTCGTTAGTTGCTAATTTGTAGTTTCTACTTTTAGTTTTTAGAGGTAAAATTAGCAAGGTAGTGCAATAGAATAGAGTGGAAAAGAGATGTAAGAGATGTAAAACCGAAAGTTCATTCAAAGCCGAAAGGCACGAACTAAGCAATAATAAAATAAAAGAATAATACAAGAGGATCCAACAGACCAACAGGCGATCAACATTATGTAGTAAGCCCTATTATCATAAGAGGTAGAAACGCTACTATTCACTTCTAAGGACGTAGGAACGCTATCAGTGATGTCTAAGGATGCAAAGCCTTCAGCATTTATATTTATATATAATCAAATAATAATCAAATCTATCTGCCAAGCAAAGTAAAGAGTAAAGAAAAAAACAAAGAAAAGAGGGAACACTGTAACAATCATCTCGGAACAATGTAAAAGTCAGGTCGAACAAGAACATGGGTACATGAAATTTGCATAAATGTTGAGGACTGATGGTTTAACTAACTAGCACTGTTCATTAGATTAATTATATGATCTCTTACGTCGTATCGCAACTTATTCCGGTTATGTCCATGAAGTGTGAGTTATCTATAAAATTTAATCGTAGCGTTTAGCTTCCCTTCATAGACTTAGCTTATTGTAGTTCGTATCGTTGTCGTCTGTCTTGGAACCTATATATTCATGCACACCATCAACAGAATGTTTGGATCTCTCATAAAGCGTCTTTTAACTGTTTCGCCAACCGATGCACTGATAAGGCGTCTTACTCCAACACTCACTGCTGAAGTCATGAAGACATGGATTGCATTGGGTGATCGACAGAACGACGAGTTTTTGAAATTGCATGATCGTCCCGCGGCCTACTCTAAGAGAGCGTCGAACGATAACACCGCGCTCCTTTCTATCTGCCTAGTCGTCAAGTCACTTCAAGTCCGTTCGAATCTATCAGTTTAGAGAATCGGTACCAGTGCACTTCGCTGGGCATATGTTCTCGTACACATTCGCGGGACATTCTCTTTATATTAAACATTGTAGAAACAAACTATGTGTGGACATGATTAGCCTATCGTGCAGATAGCTAGAGAAAGAGAAAAAGAGAAAAAAGGATTAAAAAATTTAAAGGAAGGAAGAAAGCGATTTGGAAAAGAGAAAAAAAAGGGCTGAAAGCCGAAAAAACATTTCTTGACTGGGGCGAACTGGAACGCCCAAAGAACAAAAAAGAATGTAAGACAATTAATGGGGAAAATTAATTTTTATTATAAATTTATGGAAGATGCCTGCAAACTCCTGGAACCATTTCATAACTTATTAAGGAAAAATGTCAAATTCATCTGCAATGAAGAATGTGAGAAATCATTTCAGAGGATCAAGGAATATGTCTGTTCAAGTCCGGCCCTAGCAACATATGAGCAAAACAAAGAAATATTCATTTATACAGATGCAAATGGTGATGGTTTAGGAGCCGTTTTAAAACAACCCCAAGATAACGGTATGTTGCACCCGGTTGCGTACTTCTCAAGAAAACTGAAACCAAACAGAATCAAAGATGAAAGCAATCTATCTCGAATGCCTTCCTCTTAAAGAAGCGATTCAATATTGGCAACATTACACATTACTGTTGCTTTGCACAGAATGCTTGATATGAAATGAACCTTATAGCGATAGCGTTCGTAATGAGAACTAGCTGCAGTACGTATATAGCAGCAGATGGGTTCACGAAAATTGCATCAGGTCTAATATGGCGTTCTGCGTGTACATCAACTGTAACTCGAATGATACACGTTGCTGAACCGAATAACAAGCGTATCAACTAAAAAATTGTAAAATAGAGATAACAATGAAGTGTTTGCAAGTGATCTTAGTTAATATATCTTGAACTTTGTTGCTGTATTTTCGATGATAGCGACTAGTGTTATTTGCAAGAATTGCAAAAGAAAATTCAATCTTCTAGAACCAGAAACCGCGGCTTAGGTTCCAAAATTGCAAGTAAGTGTGAGTACTGGATGAAATTTTTCAACTCATCTCCACTAATTGGCAATGCCAATCCATACCAAAAGTCATCTGAAATAAATCGCAGGATTGTGTTGGCGACTTTTAGAGAACGGAATGGAAAAGATAAATTTATTTTGTGGGCTAATGGATATTTTTCAGGGATCGGCTATCAATAGATACTATGGCTGTCCGGAAAATTTACATTCTGTTGTCTTATGGGTATCTAATCGTCCAATTTCGAGAGCTACCGAAAAAGACAGAAGAAAAGTTAGCGTTTCGGAAGAGAGAACGCCAGGAAAATGAGAGAATTGAATTTTTCGTTCGGGCTTGCTACACTCCTCGGGAAACACAGTAAGAATGTGCTTGATATAATTGTAAAATCTAGGTTTCCCAATCTTGCAGCGTTGCATGGGAGAATAAAACGGGCACAGAACAGTACAATGATTAGTATGAAGGTGACAAAGATAATTGCACTATAAACCATATCAGTGCTGATAAAGTGGAAACTTATGTCATCACAGAAATGTTTATGAGATCAGGAAAGAAACATCATGCCAACTATAGTACATGTATTGGAGATGGAGATAGCGAAACACATAAAGACATTAATCCATACGAAGACATTGTTGTTTAAAAGAAAGAATATGTTGGTCATGTATAGAAACGAATAGGCACAAAGCTAAAGGACGCCAAATAATGTTAAATAAACTGTTTTCGGATAATTACAATAGCGTTTTCACAAAAAGTGAAATTTCTAACTTGAGAAGGACAAACACAATAATTTGTAAATGTCCTAGGAATAGCGAAGAGTATAATCCATGCATGTTTTAAACCAGTTAAAGCTGGATTCCAAGTCACTTTACACAAAGTTCATCTGAAACAGAACTTTTGTTTGTAATTGCTTTTGTTTGTATTTGCTTTTTAGATGAATATAATTAAGTGCTGTGGTCAAAATCTGAACCCTCGTCAATATTTTATTGCCGATCTATTAAATTTGTATTTATGAAAGAAAATGGGGCATTGGTTAGGGAAGAAGGCAATAATGGAAATAAATAATCTTTCTCCCAATACATACAATTCAAACAATGATAATATAAAAGTTATCTTTGCTTTGCGCTTAGCCATGTTATACGGTAGCGTTGGTAATATTTTATCAAATATAAATGTTGGTCCCAAAATGTTGTACCGGTGGAGAATCTTCAAAGAAAATGAATTCGATAGAAATTATTCAAAAACCTCGCGTGTGCAGATATTTCGACGTTAGCACGCGAGCTAAGAATTTAATCGTAATTCGACCGTGCCAGTTTGTCCTTTCAGGAAGAAAACAACTTTATTGACTGGACAGTTCTATGTAAATATTTATAAATCGTACATTAAGCGAACTTGTTTACGAGTTAAAATCCAAAGGTCTCAGCTGTAAGAACCACAAGAAAAGATAAAAGAGACCTACCTTCAAAATTTCAACCTCATAAACGTCGTGAGGTAAACTGTTTTCTTTTTGGGCTCACTCAAAACAGAATATTGGTATCGCATGATCCCAAGAATTATGATCCCATTAATACAAATATGTATATAACAAAACAAAAATGAAACGTATTCTTTTCATTTGTAATTATAAATAACGCATAGAAAACATAACGCATACATGGAGTTTATCACCTTCTTTAAATGGTATAATGCATTCCATAATTAAAAGCGAATAAAGAAACGAACTTACCAAAGCACCATAGGAAAGAATTTATGAAGTTTTATCTTACTCGGAAGTCAGTTTGCCTGAATATCACAAAATCCATTCACCTTAAATTTCTGGCAACGAGAACTCTTCAAATTTCCTAAAAAATGAATTTTAACAGACTTTTTTTTCAATTTTTTAAATTTTAACAGGCAATGTAATATTTTAACAGATAATTTAACATTCTAACAGAAATAGTAACAAGGGAAAGATAGCGTGTGCAAAAATGCGTGAAAGGGCATTTAGAAAAATCGAAATAATTGGAAATATAATTAAAAAGTGAAGAGAAAATATCATGGGTTTCATGCCTGGAGCATAAATGTGAAAAATTTCCGCTTTTGTAACAAATTCTACATCCTTTTCTTTTTTTGTTTAAATTGAAGTGTGCATTGAATTTCATGACAAAATAATATATATTCATATATAAATATCAAAAATAGTAGTCATTTTCCTTAGTTTATTTATCAAAATGTCATTTCCTTATATTATTATGGTACAAAGAATTATATATATATATGATGTATAATGCAAAATAAGGATATAAAAATTAAAATTGATTTCACAATTACACTTGAATATGGTATGAAAAGTAAGGTTTGAAAGAAAATTTCAGATACATTGATTTCCGGAGTTATTTAATTGCTTTTCATGTTTAGTTGTAAATTTCCACAATTGGCCAAATTGCAAAATTCATGCGATTGACATTAAGGAAACAATATAGAGTGTAATAAAAGGAAAACAAGAAAATACAAATTCTGACAGTGAATTTAGTAAAAAATCAAAAAAAAGTAAGACAGACGTTAGGAAACTATAGCAAAATAAAAGAAGCTCGAGAGGGCAGCGGTAACCATAACAATAAGAAAGAAACACAAGAGAAAGGTCACTAAAATAAATTACAAAGTGTAAAATAGCAGTAAAAGACAAAAAACAAATAACAAGTAGGAGCAAGGAAAATAAGTTATACAAAAAAGGAAATGAAGAAATGATTTTAAATCAAACCTTAAATCCTACAGAAAGTACATATAATGTTAAAGGGAACAAAGAATATGAAAGACAAATTAAAGAATGTAAGAAAAATTTATCATTAATTAAGAGAGATTTTATATTATAATAGAAAGATACCAGAATATAGAAAAAGGTAGGAGAAAAGAAAAGAAAATGAGCAGATGAACAAAGCAAAATGGGCAGAAGAAAGAAGCAAACTAACAAAAAAAAGTGAGGTAATAGAAGGGTCAGACAAAATTAAAAGAAGAAAAGAGAGGAAAAACTATTATTATAAAAAGGTTGTAAATAAGAGATAAAGTAGAAGAACCCAAAATGAAATTGAACATAAATAGATTAAACTTTGTTTCAGGGCATCACTCTTTTCTGGTCATTGTTTGTATCCTTTAATGTTATTTCATGAATATGAAAATGAATATGAGAACGAAAAATAACAGTTTTGAGTTTAGTGATCAATTGTTTCACAAGTAGTGATCAATATATAAATTGATTTGGCAAAGGCAACTTTTGGTATTTTGTACGAGTGGAAAAATATATATAACCCAACTTATATTATAGCGAAAACATTCATGTTATGGACAGAAATTAATGCTTTAATGGTAATCTGATATAAAGACAAAGTCAACCATACACAGTGTAGGTATATGGTATAAGAATATGGGTTCTCCACTACTCAACAAGAATAGATAAAACACAAACACATTTCCTAAAAAGAATATTATACATACTGAAATACCATGTAATGCCAGATTATGTGATTAAAAGCAATAAGAATAGTCTTGGAACACAAAATAATAAAATGAGGCATAAACTACATGTTAAAACTGGCAAACATAGGAGAACACATAATTAGACAGGAAAACATTGCAAAAAGTAATACACACATAATAAACTCAAATAGAGTTACGAAGCCGATGGTACAGAAATAATAATAAATTTAAACTGAACAATAATAGAAGAAATAACACAAATACTTGCTGGATAAAAGAAATAAAGAATAGAATAATCTACTTATAGTGAAGTATATAAAAATGCTAAAAATATAGAAAAAAATAATTAAAGTTTCTTGCATATGAAACTGCTATTAATAACTAAAAGGATAATCAAAGTTAGAGTAGCTGGGAGACAGGAACGATCAGTGAATGCAGAAAATAGCATAAAATACAAAACAGATGAAAACAAAATGTATAATATGTGTAAGAAAAATATATTGGATAATATTAAGAATTTACAACAAAATTCATTAAAAAATAACAATAGGATGGTGATTTTTTTTTCTGACAAAGAAAAATAGTTACAAGGACTGACAAATTTTATTAAAAAGCAAAAGCAGCATTAAGCTAAGATCATTTTATCATAGAAGAATAGCAATTCAGACAAATTCACAAATTATAATAATCTAAGAACAACTTAAATACTTTGTTATGTTTGTTTTGCAGTAACCAACAAATTTAAAGACTTAGCCTAAGTATAAATATGCCATAAATAATTCTATGTAGAAATAAACATAAATAATATAAAATAAATAGAACTTTTCTTATTGAAATGTGACAGTCTGTAATAAAAGATAAATTAAAAAAGAAAAAATAACTTTAACAAAAAAGAAATTTATAAAAATTTATTCTTAAAAAATTGTGGCCAATCAGATACGTGAAATAAAAGATTATTAGAAGAAACATGATTAGTCTACAAGAAGATCATACGAAAGGAGAAATGAAACATGTACCGTATTCTCTCAACATACGATTGCGAAGAAGTTTACTTACTCTATATTTCATTTCCGAACTTCTTCGTTTCCACGCAGTCATAGCAGTTCAGAACTATTTTATGAAAATCAAGAATTTCCTACATCAAATTATTTGATTTGCAAGACCTCATATATTTCTAAATTACTTACACAAAATTAGTACAGCCTATGAACAATGCAAACATTAAAAAGAAATAAGCGATACAGTACCCCAAACAAGGACAAAGGTTGAAATAAGACAACAAAAATAGCAGTTATTATTCAAATTTGTATGAAAAATCCTTCAGAAATTAAATTCTTCTTTTAATGAAAGACGGTTATGTATATGAAAATAAAAAATGCAGTAAAAATACAAAAAATATAAAAGAAGAAAACTGTATTTGTTATTACGACTTACTTTTGCATGTAGAATAATTTCCATTTCGGTTACTGCACTACCCCTGTTATTAAATAGGTTTTGGAGTTCGATATTTAATTGATTCACACAGATTCAGTTTTTATATTCTGTATTTCACCACCATGTACAGCCATATGAACACACCGGATACTCTCAGATAATTAACACGTGGCAGAAGCCAAAACAAAAGGGCGTCGTTAGAAGTCGTACCAACTTCGCATGTAGGAACTAGTGATCATACCAACATGACACTTATCTCAACAGATTAAACAGTACTGAACTCTATGATGATGCGCTAGCATGATATAATGTCGACGACGAGGTAGCGTTGTTTGCTGATTGGTTATACTTCAGGACTACATGTGGGACCTCTGTACGATCGCTGGTTAAATCGGTCACTTTGCGATATGCTTATGAAATCTAAACGTAATTCTTTTGTTAGCATTTTCATAATTATACTTCAATTTTAGGATTAATTAAACAAATATTTAATAATTATTTTAATATCGATTACTATATATAACGATTATTATAATGCGAAATTTTATGTGTAAATAGTATGTTAAAATATGTAAATGTATATGAAATAAAATATATAAATGTGTGCATATGCAAAATATATTACATGTGTGTGTACCTACATTTAAAACACGTAACAGTTATACAATATTCTAGATTACGAATTTGGATTTATCGTTCATTATGTTCTTTCATTACAATTTAGTTGTCAGTTGCAAATCGATTCATAAGTTTCATAAGGGAAGGATCTTTTTATTGCAAATAGACTAATGGAAAGTTTTTCTCTAAAATCAATTGCAAATAATAATTTTGAATAAAAACGGAAGAAGAAATGTCTTTCCTAAAGGAAGAAAAATGAATAAGGTATGAAAATCTAATAGCTGATAAAATTTTATTCGTTATTCCTTATTGACTGTCGATATTAGACCTTGATATTTCGTGTCAGGTATCCCTATCTCTGACATTCAATAAGAAAGGAGAACGTTTGTTTAGAACCTTACGTCCTCGAGAATGTTTCTAGTCCTATAATAAACAGTTTTTGTAAACAAAATCTTATTTTTAAAATTACATATTTACATACATTATATTTAAAAGTCTCGCTCTGACAAAATAATATTATTATACAGATGTATAGCATTACAAATTAGAAACCGAAAAGACATGTACCTCTGTAGCTCATAACTTTCTTTGACGAAAATTTATTCCTATTCTAATTATAAAGTTTTTAGTAATAATAATAACAAAATAATGACTCGATGATTGAGTACATATTAACAAAAAACCCGTATCTGAAATGTTTATTATTTTGAAACTTAGTGAGGTACAATTATTTCATAAAGTTTATTATTCTCGCTTTGTTTCGTGCAAAATCAATAATTATATCTTCGTAATTTCAATTTTCACATAACTTATTCAAATTAAATAATCAATTAGATAGTCTTCCCTGAGACATAGTAGTATGTATATAATTTTTAATTAATTTTAATCTAGAGAAAGCACGCCCTGCAGAAGCGATTGGAATAATTAGTAATATTCTTGAAGTAACATAAAATTGGAAAATAAATCCTTAATTTTATGTATCATATTCGAACATTGCATTGCTGTTATATACAACAAATTTTTACTGTATATGTCACAAAATATTTTTATTTCATCAAGCATATCGCTTCTATCTACATTTCGATGATTTTCATTTTCTAAAATAATGTCCAAATTCATACGGTGTTTAATCGGTTCTTCTGCTTTCATATTTTTTAGTATTGTTATGTTATATAGAAATCTGAATGGTACAGACTCATGCTCAATGCTCAATTTGCATGAACCTTTCTCCGATTGAAAATATTCTCTGATCAGTCATAACTAAAAAGTACTTTTTGAAAAAGATAACTTCGGTGTTATGCGAACGTGTATCTCCGCTTCATAGGCATAACAAATTTTCGTTTTCTTAATACGACGTCTTAAAAATTTAATGAAATGTCATTATTAGAGCAGGTGAACCTGTCGAAGAGCTACTTGCTCATCGATTTCGATGCCTTTGAAATATATCGTGAGATCATGATTCTGAACAATATTTTCTTATAGATACGAATGCTCGGTCTTAGTTTTCGTTATATTCATGCAAAAGTATGTTTGGTATCATAAACATATAAATCCTTTTTTTATATTTTATATAAAATTAAGAGAATAATGTTTGACATCTTATTTGTAAATATAATAGTAGACGGTATTATTTCTTCTTCTAATGTCAACCAGCAATTTTCTCTTAATGTCCCTTTAAGATGTCTTAGAACCAACAATTTATTCTACACCGGTCAACACATATTGCTTTAATCGTGAGCTAAATCATGCTAACTCCTTTTATTCGAAGATAGATCAACTTTGGCAAATCACAGTCTCCTTAAAACACTTGCTGGAACGTTTATTTTAATTTATTTGTATGCTTGTATCTATATTTAATATATATATTATTTCGAGCATATATATGTCGGGTTCACATTATGATTAGGGTTAGGTGAGTGTAACGAATCTTCATTTGGATTAATCATTGTTGTTATGTAATAGAGAAGATATTTACTAGTGCAAATATGATTATTACAGAATTTGACAAGTAGCCGTAGTAATTAGATACTCGAGATGCTAATGACGATGATGTGAGATCGGACGAGAACGAGTGCACTCAACGTGGTATGAGAGTTGGCTGAAGTAAGTAGTTTTGTTACTTGCTCTGAATATTCAAGAAAAAAAGAATATTAAAAAAACAGATGTATGTAAAAATGAGAATGATACAATGTATGGCAATAGTCGCGTAGTACTAAAATATTTCTTTTTTTCGATGCTTATATTATAGATTATTAAAAATAGATTATTAAGGAAAGCAAAAAAAAAAATTGTAAAAATGAAAAGACCAATACCACACGGAGTTCCCAAACGGTGAACCATCTAAGAACCATTCGTGCCTAGCGTTGCTTAACTTTCATGATCAAACGAAAACGAGTGCTTTTTTAATTTTAATTATAACGTTTATTCCCCAAAGAAATACATATTTTGTATATAAGGCCGAAAATTTTTACTATATCGAATGCTTTTTCAAGGCAGGCGGCTACTCGTTGCTTTGCATTGGGAGCCCACCAGATGTCTGACGTTAGTTTATTTATTGTGTACAGTGTGGAATGTTTGTGTCGGATGCCGATTTGATTGTGTTGGATTACGTTGTTTTTTGTGCGGAAGGAAACTAGGGGGTTGTTTATGACTATTTCGAATACTTAGCTTATGTTGGATAGGAGGGGTCGCAGGTTTGATTTTGTCTTTGTTTCCGCGTCTTCTTTTTTTATTTTGCACTTGCCTGGTCAATGCGACTCAATATATTTTACGCATCGATAATTAAAGTTACAGTTTTGTGAGATATGACATAACAGTTGGCATTTGTGGCATTGCGTCATGTAATTTTTTCTGGTTTTTCCCCATTTTACCCTAAAGTAATTCAGACGGCTAATTTTTGGTAAGTTACTAATATTGCTATGAGAGAATACTTGGACTATGTAGATTGGGAGCAGTACGTTGTTATCTATTGATTTTTTATTGAGATGCGTGAAACTTTTTTTAATTGGACATCGGACATCTATAATGCTGGCAACTCTACGAGTATTTCTATCTCAGAGATTTATTATTTACATATGTATAGAGGAATATATATAGGTACTGAATTAAACCATAGATAAACATATGATAATGAGTGGACTTGTGGAAAAAAATTACTTCCTCTTCGATTTCGATGGGTTTTGAATATATTATCCGAATATATTATTATATTGAATATATTAGTATCCGAGATATTCGCAAATAACTGTCGATAGTACTATAGTGTAGTCAGCCTATAGTTGCGTGCTGAGGCAGCGTATGGGTCAGTATTGGTTGCCCAAGTCCACCACTATTCTATCTCTTATCTTCTGTTTATAGTATATATAAACGAGAATTGGGCTAACTCAATGTCCCGTGCATAACTGCATAGGTTGTAAGAAATGTCTATTGTAAACCAATTAAATGTAAGTGTCATCAATGTATTGCGTTAGGGTTAGTCTTTTTAATAGCTTGCTTGAAATAAAAACAAGTTAATTATACAAATACTGAACGAATTGATAATTGATATTATTTTTCGAAATAGAACAATTATTATTTTATGCTAATCATTTCGCGTGTAACCTACGAGTGCACTCAAATTTTTCACTCTTAACTCCTTTCTAACCTCATCTTTTGTAATTATTGTGGCTTATTTACGGTGTATTTACATGCGTGTGGTATTCGCTGGATAAACACTTCTCAAGCTTGTCGAAGGCGCGGCCCCTTTCCCCCACAGTAGTTACATGATAATAATTTTATTTGCACTAAAGTTCGTCGATTCGCGGATAAATATATCGAAAACTAAATTGAGAATGCGATAATCACGAGACTATCAATTTATGTTATTTTAAATATAATTATTTTATACGTCTTTCAAATTTATTTGTGAAATTAGAAGTATTTGGAAAAATAAAGAACAAAATAAAGGATTCTGTTGCATTGAACCGCTTAATTGAGCTTAATCACTAAATAAGTTCGGATTATCCTTTTCTCTTTCTTGCTTCAGTTTTTCCTCGGTCCTGCCGTTTTCGACGAACTGATCGATCGTCATAATGACATTAACAAATTAATATCTTATTCGACAATGATAACGGATTTATTTTCATTAGAAAATCGATTGACTGTGTTTACAATCAGAGCATCAGCATTTTCTTTGGCCTGATTGGTTACAAATCTAACAATGTGAAATTCACCATGAAGTATGAAGATAAATTTGCATTTAATTTCATCGTTTGAAAAAAATTGTCTTTTGAACGACGCATTTTCACCTTACGAAAAAGCTTTGTTGCTTTTGTACAAGAAGAACTGTTTTCATCGGAATGGTTATCCGAAAGAATAATTTGAAAAAACACTCTGTATAATATAAATGTGTATATCTGTACTATATGCGAATTCACCGCTAATCTACATCGACCCATTAGCACCTATTCTATGGTCATAACTGACCATATACCAGATCAGTGCTTTTCTATTCTTCGAACGAATTTCTGGTTTTTACGAACATTCATAGTAAACTTGTTTTATGTAGCGATGGTTTATTTTTTGGTAATTGTTCACTGGTAGAATGTCTACAATGAGTCAGTACATTTTCTTCCTTTTGAGTCTGATTTGCTCGATTTCTTTATTTATGTGTTGTTTCCAAACAAATTTGTCTGGATGTAGATGGTCCGGGCAAAGACCTGATTATCTAACTGTTTTGATTTGCTGTATGATGTGGTGGTTGAGAATAATAAAACATGTGGCACCTTTCCTTAATGTGAATATAGTGAGGTTGCATTTACCCGTATTTTCAGTTTATTTCTATCTATTTGGCCGCTCCTCGAGTATTTCGACGTGAGTTTGTAGCTGTAGCTACATTAGAGTAGGTTCTAATTTATTTTATATAGTGTCGTACAGTGACAACTATCTACTTGCCAAGCCGCGTTACAAGAAAAAACCTGGGAGCACAGGAAATTACTTTGAACCCCGAGACAGTTGGGTTGATATAGTCGGCTGCCCGAAAGTTCCATTATAATATTTCCGAATTAAACATGATAGAATTTGGAAATATTGCGCTATAACGGTTTGTGAACAATATAAAGGAATACCGATAATGTGTAGGTCAAGGTGGGTGTAGGTCGTAAGATAAAGGATAGTGTAGATAAATATGACAAGGTGTATTTATAAACAAGTTATTTACTATAAATTATTTAATATGTATACAGGCCAGTCGTATTATAGCGGCGATAGTTAGAGTCAAATTATTAATTTTAGTTTTTTATCGTAGTTAATATTATGTTGGTTGTGGCCATGTTGAAGGCGAATCAGGATAGTCCTGGCCGAGGTCGGTGGTCTGGCCCTATAACAAATAATATCAACAATAATATAGCAAATAAATATCATAAACATCGATATCATTTGTAAGGCAATGCACTTTGAGCATAGTGAATTTATGTTGAACAGTTTTTGGGTACTAGATTGAAATTAGATAATAATTTTGTTACTTATGTTATAGATTTACCCGTTAATTTTAAGGAGATGCAATTGTTCAGGCGCCGTTAATTCACTGGATATGTCGTCCTTGTAGAGAAATGTTAGGTTGGCATGATCGCTAGTTACTACAAGCTAAGTTGGTACGACTTCTAACGACGCTCTTTTGTCTTAGAAATCGACCACGTGTTAATTGATCGAGTGTATTCTGTGTGTTAAGACGTGTCTTACGAGGCGATATATTATTACAAAATATATTGGAGAAAGTCGAATCTGCGTGAATCGATTAATTAATAAACCCAAACCTATATCCTTTAACAGGTTATGGGCCCAGGGCAGTAAACTGCGGTAATAAAAGGCATTACTTTTGAGGTTTTGTGTTTTCTGAGATAATCCAAGAAGAGACCACGCCATGGTCGACCAGGAGAGAATAGGTGATGTGGACAGCGATATGAAGCCGGCCCTAAGAAAGGGGAAGTACGAATATTGGAAGACAATGACGGAAGCCTCGTTAATTTTCCTGGGTTGCTGGAAAGCAATAGAGCCAGGATTTACGGCAGCAGAAAGGTTGAACCCAGGGTGCATGAGGATGGACAACATGGCACGTGCGTACCTTCCCGGCATATTCGCCCCGAATATCTTGGGGAAATTAGGACTTTGAAAACAGCAAGGGATTCCTGGAAGGTGCTAGAGGACGTCCACCGGAGGTCTACGTCGATGGACACTGTTTTATGCATACGGGAACTGGGAACTATAGAGAAGACCCCCAACATGGATATCTCCACATACTGCGGGAGGATATACGACCTATGCGACAAGCTCTCCAACGTAGGATTAAGAATTGAAGACCATATGATGGCATGTTTCGTTTTGGCCGGCCTCGTGGCGGATCCAAATTGTGCAATGTATATTAGAACAATAAGAATCGATAAGAGTCTAACCATGAGGATCGTGAAGTCCGATCTTCTACTTGAAGAAAAACAGATCGAAGCGGCCATGCATTCATCCGAGAAGAACAACGCAATGGCGACCTGGAAACAATGGAGGCCCAAGCCTCAACAAAGCAAAGATGGCGCGAAACCAATGCACAAAGACCAAAAGGATAAGAAGTGCTACAAATGTGGAAAATGAGGCCATATGTCGTACCACTGCCAAGAGGGAAAGGGAGATAAGGAGGACCAAAACCAAGGAGACAAAGGGGAGAGAGAATCAGAAGACAAACCGAAGTCCAAGGGACTTATCTCCACGCTAACTCTATCATCTATCAGCCACATGGAAAGGGACAGGATCAGCTACCTTGACTCGGGGGCCTCAAATCACATGACTTCGGACAGGTATCGGTTCGTGGATTTCGTGCCTGCAACTGGACAGATCAGGATTGGTAAGGTGTACCTGGAAGTCAAGGGAAAAGGAACGATCGTCGTGAAGATGACTAAGGCCTGTGGCAGGTGGAATCTATACTTGTCGAACGTCCTGTGGGTACCTGAATTAAATGTGAATCTAATCTCAATCAGGCAATTGGCAGTATGTACGAGGGATGAGGCCATCGGTACACATGATGATGGGGATGTAATATTCAATTCAAAGGCAGGAGACAATGTGTATTACCTAGAGACAATACCATCTGAAAGGCATGTAGCAAACGTTTCCGTGGAGAATGATCAGGAAAGACCTGGGAAAGATGACGACGACATTGAGGTCATTGAAGCCAAGGCATACAAAAGTATCGTATCATGGCATGAGAGATTAGGTCATCTACATGGGAATGCGATGAGGAAAATCCCTGTAAGTAGTGTGAAAGAGGACTCGAGGAAACATGAGGAACCATGCAAAGTCTGCGTGAAAGGAAAGATGACCAAAGTACCATTTCCGAGGACAGCTCACCACATGTGTCAACGTCCTTTAGAGATTGTTCACAGCGATATTAGTGGCAGAACTCAATGCAAGTGGCTGGGCGGAGATAATTATTTTGAGACCCTTATTGATGACTTTTCTCGTTTCATGCACGTCAGAATCATCAGTAGGAAGAATGAAGTACTCAAATGTTTCAACGAGTACCAGGTGGAAGTGGAGGCTTTGCACCAATCCAAAATAAGTGCCCTCCAAACTGATAACGGGGTTGAGTACAAGGGGGAAAACTTTGAGAAATATCTGAAGGAGAAAGGCATCTTACACAGAAAGACCGTTCCTAGAAACCCTGAACAAAATGGGGTTTCCGAACGAGCAAATAGGTCGAAATGTCTAGATGTTTACTCATCCAATCAGGACTCCCTGACTATCTGTGCGGGGAGGCTGTGAACACGGCATGTCACATAAGGAACCTATTTCCATTCACTGCTATCGGAGACAAGATCCCACTGGAATTATGGAAGGGTAAGGGATGTGACCTCCAAGGGGAGATTAACAGACTGAGTGTGCTTGGATGCAGAGTCTGGTATCTGAAGAGTCCAAGCGGAGGAAAATTCGAGAGCAGGGTGGATGAGGGAATATTTGTAGGATATGAAAAACAGGTCAAAGGTTATAGAGTTTACCTGCCGAAGACCAAGAAGGTGATAATATCCTGTCATGTCAGGTTCGTGGAGAACACGTTCCCCTACAAGAACGCTAAAGCGGAGATGAGCAATATAAAAAGTAGGTCCTCAGAATGGATATGGGATGTAGAAGCCTTTGAACTTGGAAGGGGAGTTGGCCAGACTGACGTCGAAACACAAAGTGATGGCGAAAACGACGAAGGGGAGACTGACTACTTTATGGATAATTTAACGAGTGAGAATAATCCGGTGGAGGCTGTGAGTGTACCGATTGTGCCCAGGAGGCCGGCAAGACGGCACAAACCGAAAACATGTGATAATTGTGCTCATACTGCGACCGTTTGTAAAACTCAAAACATGTGTGTACCTGTGAATGTGTACGAAGCCCTGAGGGGGCCAGATGCTCAAAAGCGGTCTGACGCAATAAGGAAAGAATTAGACAATCTAAAAAGAAAAGATGTGTGGGACATTGTGCAAAGACACTTAAATAAAAACGTTATAGACTGTAAGTGGGTGCTTGTGATAAAGAGAGCCCCTGATAGGTATAAGGCTAGACTGGTAGCTCGGGGATTCTGGCAGAGATCTGGAGTAGATTACTCAGAAACCTTCAGTCCAATAGTGAAACGCAGAACTCTAAAAATTCTGCTTGCTCTATCTGCGGAGAATGGGTGGGTTTATGAGCACATCGATGTGGAATGTGCGTATCACAACAGTTCTCTGGATGAGGATATATACATGGAGCAACCAGAATTTCCCAAGCCAGGGAAGGACAGAACTCAATTTGTGTGTAAACTTAAAAAGAGCCTGTATGGACTGAAACAAGCTGGGAGAATGTGGTTTAGGCACATCAATAGTATTTTAAAGGGTATGAGTCTGAACCCATGTGTGAGCGATCCATGTGTGTATGTGAATGCGTCCAAAGATTTGATTGTAGCTGTGTATGTGGATGACATTCTTGTGTTTGGGACGAAGGAGTGGATTGAAATATTCAAAGCTAGGATTAAGGACAAATTAGACGTAAGAATGCTAGGTGTAGACACTCAATTTCTATCCATCCGCCTGAGCATGCCAAACAGCACCACTGTGATATTTGATCAATCCATACAGATAGGTCAAATGCTGGATCTGTTTGACATTACTCGTGAGGTTGGGGTGGTGGGAGTGTCGACACCGCTAGCTAGAGAATGCGAGGCTGGTTTTGATATTGAGCGTGATGAGCCTCTCGACAGCAAATTATATGAACAAGCTGTGGGGCACATAATGTATGTAGCTACTGTAAGTCGTCCTGATGTTGCGTGTGCAATAGGGAAACTAAGCCAAAGATGCGCGAATCCGACTGTATCCGATTGGAAAGCAGCGAAGCGGGTATTCAGATATTTACTAAAGACCAAAGACTTGAAGTTAGTATACCAAAGAACCGGGCAACCTCTGAAGGTGTTTTGCGACTCGGATTTTGCGGGTTGCACGGTAGACAGGAAATCCAGGAGCGGGTATGTGTTCATACTCGCTGGTGGTGCGATATCCTGGCTATCAAAAAAACAACCGATTATAGCTCAATCGACGTGCGAAGCGGAGTTCGTGACGATGCAGGAAGCAGCAAGGGAAACAGTGTGGATTTCCTTACTGTTAAGGGAGTTGGGCCAATTGTCATATTGCCCTCGCCCTTGCAAGATCTTCTGTGATAATATCGGAGCTATTTCATGGTCAAAGGATGAAGTAGCTGCCGAAAGTTCTAAGCACGTCCAAGTGCGTTACTTTTATATTAGATTATACGTATTATATATAGGGGATATTAGATTATACGTATATACCTAGTCCTGAGAATGACGCCGACATCCTTACCAAAGGCTTAAATAGGATTAAGACTCAGTATTTCACCAAAGCTATGGGGCTTGTAGGAACTACGATCAAAGGGGAGTGTTGAAAAATGTTAGGTTGGCATGATCGCTAGTTGCTACAAGCTAAGTTGGTACGACTTCTAACGACGCTCTTTTGTCTTAGAAGTCGACCACGTGTTAATTGACCGAGTGTATTCTGTGTGTTAAGACGTGTTGTACGAGGCGATCAAATATATTGGAGAAAATCGAATCTGCGTGAATCGATTAATTAATAAACCCAAACCTATATCCTTTAACAGCCCTAAACCAGGATATTTAAATTTTATATTGTTGTATTAAATAATATTGTATTGATAGGAAGTATTTTATCGCTACAATTATGAGTTTTGATTAAATATAGCATAGTGTCGCGTCACTACGAGAAAGGAGGTCAGTCGTAAAAAATGGCAGTAATTGTATAATAACAAAGAACAAGCCAAATATACCGGAATAACTCATCGGCTAGCGGTTGTGTCTATCAAAAACAAAAGAAATTTGAAAGATCTTAGTTTATAGGACTTGTTGACAATCAATGTCACGCGGTCGATACAATGTTTCAGTGGGCTGTGTTTAGACACACAGCATAATTTATAAAATAAACAATTCTTATATTTGATTTAAGAAATGATAGATGGTTTGCGAGCAGTATTTATTAGACAGTGGCTGAAATTCAGTTTATAATTTGAATTTAATAATTAAATATCTAACGAATGAGTGTTTAGTCTATAAAGCACGAATGGAACAGATGATAACAATCTACAGAGCGTTCGTGCTTGGCGGTTGTATTATTTTGTTTTGTTTACCTAGTGGATGGGTATTCTGTTGCGACGGCTTTAAATTTGTAGATGTAAATAATGGGATTGTTTGATATTATTATAAGGAGTGGGCGATCACGGCATGCACCCTGATAGCTGTATAGCACTGGTAGAGTTATTCGAGTGGAGATAGTCGCTAACTATTGATAAACTGCGTAAAATGCACTTGCACTTGCACATAAATTCAATCGAGGTTGTTAGAATCACGTGGCAGGCTAAAGTATATGTCGGAGATGAAAGGTCATCGGAGCCTTCCCCTTGGTATTTCGGAATAATTCCTTAACACCGTAATCTAGAATCTACCATAGCTGTAATTAAACAATTGTAGTCACCCAGTCCGATTGTAATTGTTCGAGATTTGTGATGATGAGCTTGGGCTCAAGGTGACAATTAGTCGCCGAACGTAGCCGCGGTCAAGGGATGAACGCTTTGTCTAACAAAGGCATTGAGTAACCCTATAGCTCTCCTTAAAAGAAAGATTTATAGCGGCACGTGGCAGTAAACATTCCAACGGTTTCTGTCCCGTAGCTCGCCACACGCAGATCCTATTCTCCGGGCAGGATGTTTACCAGATGCCGACGCGTCTCCGCAGTACGTGATTGGCTAGCCCGAGGACCGTTATAAACACTAATATCTAGTTACCTAAAATCCTTCAACAGATAAACAGTCTTTGTCCCAGTTACAGGAAGACAGGAGAGACCTATTTTTCCACGCACGACGTCACGGATGTCGCGAGTATGTGATCATTGTGAGCTGTGTCAACTCTGTAACATTTTTGTGTGTGTCAATAAAAATAACTTCAGTGTAAAAAAATGAATAGCTTCAGTGAGGAATCCTTACCTGTCCCAAGCCTCCGCCAAGAGGACGACCCGGGCCCAGATTCGGACTTTGACTCGACATATATGTAATTGTACAGCATAAGAACATTTATATAAATAATATAATTGTACAATAAATGTACGCAAACATTGACATTATTTATTGTTAGGGAAAAATCGACATAAATTTCCTCTATATTGTCTATTGTAATGATCAAGTTTATTTCGTTGATTGGTGGTTCATCGGCTTATTCTGTTTTTGCCGAGCACACGCGTTTTTGTGGCTTGACGGTGAACTCGACCTAGGCAGTTTTTGCATAAAAGAATGTATGTGTGTGTTTGCAGAGAATGCCTACATGAAGACAAGAGGGCTTAGTCAGCGAGTTCAAGCGGACGTCTCTCTTTACCTGGCAGTTAAATAATATTTCAATCTCCGTAATCTTTCAATCTCCCGTAATCTTTCAATCTCCCGTAATCTTTTAATCTCCTGTAATCTTTCAATCTCCCCCTATCATACCTACATATACTATGAACAAAATACTGTATCCGGTAGCAACCTACGCATAGGTTGCACGGACGCACAACTATAGGCAGAATTCATTCAAGCGATACCGGCAGGTTTTCGCGAATATCTCGGAAATTAAGCAAGTTCAGTCCTTGTATGGATAGGAAAAGATTTTTCAAAATATAGATTTGCACGACATACGCAAAAAACATCAAAATCGAAGTTTAGTCAGTCTTACTACAGTTTCAGTAAATAGTGAATATAGACTAATATCTACGTAACATAGTGTAATTAATATCGCAATCTCGTTATACAAACTTGAACGGACGTATAAAGTGTCAATTTTGAACGATCCTTTAGTTTTACGATTTATTCCTTTTTTCGCTAGCCGAACCGTGGACGTCAACCGACATGCCGGTGGAAGTGTCACACGCTCAAGAAAGGCCACCCGCTCAGAAACAGTAATAAAGTAGACGAAACATCCTGCATGCCATAGCTATCGAAATAATAACAAAGCAGCCCCTCCAAAGGGACTAAAACCTCCATATAAAAACCCTCCTAAATTAGCGCTCAACACATTATTCTGTTGTAACACTTTGAACCGACACTCTGTTGGATTTATACAATAAAATTTCCATCAACTTATACGAAGTTCAATTTCAATCAGAAGCAATGTCTACTGTCCTCTCTCTCCTAACCAACATTATCATCAACAAATCCGATGGTTAGACACACCTATCACTAGCTTTCCTCCGACAGAGCATCGTCACAGAACTTTGCTTATTTTTCATCGTTAGAATAGTCAACATACCTTTATCGGGTTTCTACCCTTAAATCAATCGTTTACTTAACTTGTACATACGCACCAGCGTAACTATCTCTTTACGAAGTTGTTGAAATAAACATTAATTTATACCTGTTAATTTAGTGTAAACTCAATTGAACCACCCCTATTATCGTAACAGAAATTAGATCAGTTTGTAACGTCGCCCAGAAGCCAGGAATCCGCCGACCTCAGGATATGCATACAACACCTGGTCATGCGATAGCGGTGAGAATAGACAGTAACCGAACTCCCACCCGTGATATATATGAATCATAGTGAGGAGGCAAAGATCCCAGTTCTTTAGTAAGTAAGTCAGTCTGTATTTTGCTACTGAAGTGTAACTTCGCCTTTTGAATAAAGTATTGTTCATTCGCCTATCTTTTTTTATATATATCGAAGATGAAAGGAAAGCCGAAGCCTTTTCTTGGAAATTTTGGGAACATCCTCTACTCTAGCCTAGATTTTATCCTAGCTGTAATTGTTCAAGATTTGTGATAGCGAGATTGGGTTCGAGGTGACAATTGGTCGCCGAACGTAGCCACGGTCACGGGATGGACGTTTTGCCTAACGGAGGTCTGGAGTGGTTGTATGGGTTTTCCGAGAAATGTGGTAGTGGCGGCATGCGGCCTCGGGAGCGGGCCTAGCCACGTGTGATGTTGCCTCAGAGGTCCCGATACAATGGGACATACATTGTATTAATAATCAAACTCGAGGTGGAAACTGCCTAGCAACGGTGTTTGGAACTTTGTCGATGCTTCCAAACGAGTATAGAAAGCAAATGCAATCGTACAGCGAGAAAAATCTCCACGAGGCTGGCATTCGTGCGATTGTCTTGGAGAGTAACACATCGAGCATTTTCAACAATCGTATTTTTGCGTCTAAGATTAGTCTACGCTTAGTAAAGAGTTATTCCGTTGACCGTGGATTCGTTTAAACACAAAAACGTTGTTAATGGCATTCATTAAACTTATTATTCGTAAATCATACTATTCATTAAACTTACTATTCGTTAAATAAGTTTAATGAATAGTGCTAGTCAAATGAATAAGTCTAATCAATAGTTCAATGAATGCGCTATTAATAAAGGAACTTGTTTGGATTCAGAAGATGGATACACCTATTGGCAACCACATCCACTATTCCTATGTAAGTTCGAGCAATATGACGTCTTGTACGAAGGAATCGCCACAAAAATTCAAGAAATAAAAACCAATAGCAACCCGACGCTACCGGGTTTTGCCTTTACGACTCAAGAAATAACCTTTGTGCTAACCAAGACTGGAGAACAGCCTTTGTGCGGATACACCCTGTTATCCACAGAACACCCCAAGCTCTTTTTCCTAAAAGCGACTAAAGGAAATACATTTATACCCAAACGTAAAACAGCAGTCAAAAATTTGGATATATTCGCATACGTTAACTCAAAATTCATTTACGTAGAAAAACTGTCAGAAGACAAATAACGGCACTCTATCAGGATATATTGACACTAAGATGCATCTCGGAAAAGAAAATAATAGAGAATGCATTCAGTCTAGCAACTATATTACCTGATGAATTTGCGTATGCAATAACCAAAACTCCAGGACACGTGGCTTTGGTCGCAGGAGAAGCAGTACACATAGTTAAATGCATTCCAGTTCAAGTGAAAGTAGGCAATGCCCTGGCCGCGCTGAGTGCACTCGTTCCCGTTAGATCACGAAAGTTAAGCAACGCCGGGCACGGATATTACTTGGATGGGTGATCGCCTGGGATTCCGTGTGGCGTTGGCAGAGCGCGCTGGGCCCGCCGCGCCGCCCCCCATGCGGTGGTTGATACGGATGCCAGCGCGAAGGTTCGTTTCTCAGAGGAGATTCCTGATCAGGTGTTGAAGGCTTTCCTACGCCACCATTCCTCAGATCAAGGGGGGGTACTTGTCCTGAAGTACTCTCATGGTGTTTAGATAGGTTTCGTGAAATGTATCCTGATGCTCCGTGTGTAGATTTTGACTTTACTTGGTAACAGTGCCTTATTTATTCATGTGTGCATATATGCCTAAATGTGTTCCCAGCGGGTGTTATTTTATTGGAGGGATTTTGTCTATATTCTTATATTTTATTTAATAAGATATGTTTTGTTTGTTGTTTTTCTCCCTTGCATTGACACGCGGTGAGTAGCGTCGGCTTCCGGATGACGGGTTGTGCATCCTGATTGTTGATTTGGTATATTATCATTACGTAGATTTTGATTACTATTTCCATGTGATTGTTTCCTCCGGTGTTTGATTTGATTTACTGTTATGAACATAGGTTTTGGTCATTTCGATATTAACGTTTAATGATGCATACGGAGGTATCTTCGACAGAGGTTCCCATGCGGACTGTTCCAGTGCATATCTTGTTTTGTTTTCTTTTATTTAGTTTATGCTTTTTCGTTCATTTTTTATTCACTGCAAGTAGTATTCCAGCGCAAGAAGAAGAGGGGTTGTAACCAGCCACGAGAAACAAACCATGGATTAAAACCTTATAATAAATTATTAAACTCTTAACTACTCATGGTGAACGGATTAAGAAGAAATAATAAATGACAATTAATACAATACACAGTAGCAAAAATGTTAAAATCTGTTAACGAACAGTCACGAGAAAGGGAAACTGGATCGTAATCAGCTATCAACCCGTCCATGATTGACGAATTAGAAAGAATATATGAAACACTGAAAGATAAAGGCAATACCCCGAAAGGAAAATCCCATTGTGACGCACTGACAAAATGAATCAACAAAAACTTCATAATAAAGCGAGACATGTTAATAATAAAATATTTTTGTTCTGTTACACAGAATGGGCGTTGAATTTAACAATCAGAAGAACCAATTGTTGTACCTTCCGGATGGAATCTTACCTAAGGACTACCCGGATGCTTACGAGGAATTGTTATTCAGTTGTTGCGTCCATCTAATCCGCTCTGCTTACTAATTCCAATATGTTTTTATTTGTCAAGACTGATTGGATCCGGAGGATCAAGAATTACACGAAGATACGCCAACACACTTGCTGTGTGGAGTACCGGAGCGAACTACAGCAAAGCATTGCCGAATGTGCGATATAGATATGTCACAGATACAACCCGCGACATCCAGTACTGAGTGTATAAACGCTTACATGGATCTTACCGAAACCGAAAAAGGTTTTCTGGCTTTTGGAAAGATAACTTGCCCCGTTGTCCCCCTAGATGACTACAATATCATTATCGACAACTTACACGGATAAATACATATACATATACATATTTATACATATACATACATATACATACATACATATACATATAATTGTAAATTACTATAGTAACGGGCCCAAGAAAGTAAGAATAAAAAAAAAGAAAAACTAAAACAACAACTCAATTGAAAACGTAACAATAACAATTAAAATATTTTTTTCATGGCAGCGGTGGGATACGCTCCACAGAGGATTAAAGTTCTTACGGTTATTGACAAAATATAATAGAGAATATGGCAACTCCATTAGAATCATTGAACGAAGACACGCTCTTGACATTGTCAGAAAAACTAAGAGCATGTGATGCAAATTTTCGAGTAATGAGCCGACATGAGTACAAAAACCAATGAATTACAAGACGACATGCGTTCACTCAAAACAAAAAAGGAAATCGAGACACCCGTATCACTGCCGATAATTCCTCAGGTGACAATACCGACAGACGGTAGCCCCCAACCAATCAAGTTAAAAGACGCAATCGAGTCAGTACCAATATTCGACAGACATCGACCCTCAGTATTTCAATTTTTAAGAGCATGCGAGCGCGCACGAAACATGATCCCGCGGCATCAGGAGCCTCAATTGGTAAAATTATTAATGAATAAGCTTCGCGGGCACGGGTACCTCGCCGTAGAGGACAGTCAGCTAAACAGTTTGGACGATTTCGGGAACAAATTAAAGGATATGTTCGGCCCAGGGAAAGCCCTTAACGAATATAAGGGAGAATTAGGAACAATATTGGAACGACCGGGGGAAGACATACTAGACTATATAGATCGCGCCAGAAACCTTAGGTTAGCAATAATGGACGGAGAAAGATGTGATTACGGTATTATATCTCAGGATGTTCAAGACACAATAGATTGGGCCACAAGGGAGGCCTTCGTTAAGGGACTCCCAAACGAGGTATATTTGCGAGTAAAAATAGCGGGATACCATTCTTTAGAAGAACTCGTATCGCCAAGCCGTTAAAGCAACGCGAGAATTAAAACGAGCAAACGACAGAACGAAATACCAACGTCCGACACCTCCGAACAATTACAATCGTAACAACGTTCGTCCCCCGAGCAATAGTAAAAACATCGGAAACAACCGCCAGGATCGAAGACCTATGTCGCCGCCGCAAAATGGCCCAAACGCTCCGAGACAAAATGCGCTAACATGCAATTATTGCAAAAAAACCTGGGCATTTGATAAAAGATTGTTATACATTCAAAGCCAGAGTAGACGCTAGGATAATCGTACTCTATGCATCGGAACAATCGGGAAACCGGGCACGTCCTTCGGGAGAATGGGGCGAGCCACGAAGGAACGATATTCCGAATCGCCCGAGAGTACAGGCAGTAGCAAGAAAGCCAGCACCTACGCCAGTAAAACAAACACGAGCAGCCATCCCCGTAAAATCAACTACACGATCTACAACAAAAACCAGAGCGAATGTAAAGCCGGCTGTAAAACCAACGGAACCACCACCAAATACTGTGGGAAAACCTTCCTGCTGGATCAAAAAGAGAAGAAAATACGAGAAGAATTGACAAAAGAAGATCACCAAGGATCGGACTCAGATTTGGACTCTCCGGATTGTTTCAATAAAAATGAACGAAACTCCAAGTACTCCCACCGCTAGAATAGTCTCCCCAGATTTAAAAACTAAGACAAATTTACTATTAGACTCCGGATCAGAAATCAATATTGTTACGTTTTTGTTTGGTTCGTTTTGGTTGTGTTGCCGTTAATTTTTGAATTCAGATTAGATTGTAGTGTTGTCTGTTATTTAATGCGATTGACAATTAAACTCCACGCTTCGGGTGACCTGCTACGCGCAGGAGTACTGGCACGGGAGAGGATTAAAGTTGGTGAAAATAAATGTTCGCTTAATCCTATTATATTATTAGACAAATATTCTTCACAAAAAATGTTTATTCATATTCTAATTGGAAATTTTCAGAATTGTCGTTGAAATTTCAAATACTCGAAGTTACTCGAATCGTTCGCAATACGTTTTCACTCTTATTAATTACAAGATTTTAATTTGATAGATTTGCGATAATTTACAAATTGACAAATGCAAACACGTCGATTAACAAGACTAACAAGAACTGGGGAACTGAGGAACTCTGAACTAAGGAATTATCTCTCTCTCTTCTATGTCGCTACGCTTATTTATATGTCGGATATGAAAGAACACCGGAGCCTTTGATACTTTGGATAATCCCGCAAAATTGTAACCTAGAGTCTACTATAGCTGTAATTGAACAATTGTAGTTATTCAATCCGATTGTAATTGTTCGAGAGTTGTGATAATGAGCTTGGGCTCGAGGCGACAGTCAATCGCCGAACGTAGCCGCGATCACGGGATGAACGCTTTGTCTAACAAAGGCATGGAATAATTCTATAGCTCTCTTTAAAAAGGAAATAGTTGTAACACTCGACAGTAAACATTCCAACGGTCTCTGTCCCGTAGTTCGCCACACGCAGACCCTATTCTTCGAGTAAGATGATTGCCAGATGTCGATGCGTCTCCGCAGTACATGTTCAGCTAGCTCGAGGGCCCGTTATAAATCTTAAGATTTAGTTAACTAAAGTCCTTCAAACAGACAAACGGTCTTTGTCCCAACTACGGGAAGATAGGGGAGACATATTTTTCAACGAGCGGCGTCTCCCACCAGCAACTTTCCCTCGAGGGCGGCTAGCATCTTTTTCTAACCACCGATATGGAGATTGACCAATTAGCAGCAACGCCAATTTCCCTTACTTTCTGAACGAAGGCTTTTCTCGACGAATCCGATGATCTCGTGTCCTTAGACACACCTCATTATAGTTTTCCTCTGTGGCATCATCGGGGCGGGAAAGACATTCTCGCTCGCGACCTCATTGATGAAAGGAGTAACCCTTTACGACCAGTGAATATTACGCGTCCGACTTAGATCTTGTGAGTACGTCCATCTATCATCCCGTCGACCGCGGATTCGTTATTGAACCTAGGATCATTGTCATTAGTTTCTCGAGTACCTAACTACCACGGTTACTTGTCCGGTTCTATAATAATCGTATTTGCACTAGTCAATGTCTTCTCTATTGCATAACGACAACGTGTAACCCAAACGAAGATTCGTTTCACGCCCCTAACCCCAATTCTAATGTAAACCCGACATATATAATGTGTAATAATTAGTAGATATCTTAATGTATACATATTTTTAATTTTTTTATTGTTACTGAAGTTACAGTTATTGAAGTGTGCTATTCATTAAATGTGTTCAGGGAAAGTTCGGTCACCCAGATCACGCTGTTGAACAGTTTGCGAACAATCATTGGATATATGGAAGGAATTACGGTTTAGGACCTGCATGGCCAAATTTTTATGTCCTCTGTTTGGAACCAACTCTATTCTATTCGTGAACAAAGATTCACGATGGAAGTATCCGTCAGAGAGGTTGTCCTCTGCAACTTTACATTGTGAACAGTCCTTGAAGCTGTTTGCGAAGTAACAGCAAGCAAAAGAGTTCTATTCGAAAACCAATTGGGGGGCAATTTACGAAGTTTAGTGTTTGGCCAGCAGGCACTGATCTTTAGACCAGCACTTTACTCCAATGGTATCTCGTAAGATCGAGAGTGGTTAGCGATCGTGGGCGTGTAGAAATTTACAGGTTACTATCTTTAAAGAGATTTATCAAAGAATAGAAATATCAAATAACAATATTTGTACAAGGAATATAGTAATATTAATACAATAGCTAAAATGGCAATCATTTTAATCATAATAATATACTATAATGATGGAAGCTAGAACACAAAAGTTTATAATATTATGAAAGGCTTTCGAATATGTAGAATAATTGAAATCCTTAGAATCTGTTTTATCAATCAATCCGTAGATAGACCTTAAATGGCAGACCCAGCAGAACTTAGAATTGAACTGTGCTCCTCTCTAGCTCATTAAATTTTGGGTGATTCTTGAATCAACGTCTGTGTTTAACCTGAAGTAAGTCTTTAAACCGCAGTGTTGCTAATTTGTTGCTAATTTATATATACAGTTACGTGCAAAAGTTTTTGATAACATTGTTTTACGATAGAAATCTTATAATATAATGGAGTTAACTTGCTCTTTGTCGTAAAATATTGTTGATATCTTGTAGCTATGCCTTTCGCAAGGATAATAGCAGCAACGTGGCCGGTTTTCTTTAGAGCACTATTTTGGCCAGGCCAGGTCAGAATTTCTTTGTCTTTGAAGGTAACTAGTGTCTAATAAGACATTTTCTGAGCGCCGACGTTGACATGCGAATGACATCTCATTGTCCGAGTTTCTCTGAGGCACCGCGATCTCTTCCCAAATTCATTGCCGGAATGACGAGACCTCTTGAAATGATCCACACCTTTTGAAGTCGCCCTAAGGTTGGACTCGCCACCGTCGCCTGGAAGAGATTAACCTCATTTTCGAGGATACGCATCGTTTCACGCAGAAGCGCGTATATTCTAACCGGTCGTACTTTATGGGATGGCTACCTGAGCCTATGAACATAGGTAGCCTTCAGGCCTTTAGAAGGAGCGACAGCTGCACCTCCTCTATCTCCCGCATAATCTCAGCGCCAATGTCGGTAGTTATTCGGACAATTATAGCGCTCTTGACATTGGTACCTGTTCAGAGTCGTCCCCAGAAAGGATAATATGACGACTTAAACTTGTTTTATTAGTTATCAAATGTCCATATCGTAAATTATTATGATTAGTTTATTAATGATAAATGGATTAAACAGATGTTAATTAAACAGAAAACAGTGGTTATTAAACATGACCCAATTGCAATAGACGTATAATAATTAAAACAATTAGATAATTAATTAACAATTCGTCAACGCAAATTCAACTCTCTTTTAACAACACCATCTTGATAACGCAATCCGCACTCTCGGACTTCTCAATTCATACTCCTGTTAATTCATTTATTGTCCCCTAGCATCCCCTTGTCTTTTGTCATAGCCCCAGTACGCATATGCTGAGCAACCGCTTGTTTATAATTCACACCTAGGCAACCGCTTGTTTACGATCCGCACAACACCTCTTAGGCCCCTCGTGCATGATACTACATTCGGCCGTACCTGACAATCACATCTGCCCCCGGATGTGCTCATCATCACTAATTTCACCCTCACCTCTGACTTCAACAACGTCCCACCATTTCATGCGATTAGCCGCCGTGGTTGTTGTTCGTGACCCTTCGTGTTCGCCCTCTCGTTGTACCACATAGCAGTCATTCCGCAAGACTTTTACCACGCGGTACGGCCCAAGGAACTGCGACTGCAACTTCGGACCAGGACCTGCGTCCTCTCGATCGCCACTAAATCTCCTGTCTTATACGCTGTTGCCTCTTTACGTCTCTTGTTAAACGTCCGTCTGTTTTTAGCTTGTATTTCCTCGATCCATTTTTTGCCTTTACGCGTAGCTGATCTCGCTCCTCCTAGAACATCACGGCCCACTCGTCTTCGAACAGCTGCGCGCATTCTCATCCGCGTTCCAAACAAGAGTTGGAACGGGGTAACATTCGTACTTCTGCTGGTGGTTGCGTTCAAATTCCTTTGCGCTATCTCTAGGTGTAACCACTTGTCTGGTGTTGGCGCAGACAAATTCGTCAATAGGGGATTAAGCGTCCGTTTCACTCTTTCTACTTGTGCATTGTAGTCCAGCCGTGCTGTATACCTTTCTCATTCCAATAATCCTCAAAGGCAACGGCTGTGAATATCGTCCCGCGATCCGAGATAATTCTTCTCGAATTTCCGAAACCTACAGACTGCTTCCCCAAATGGCGAATAACTTCCGCAGAACTTGTTGATTTTGTGGAATACAACCAAACGAACTTTGTGAAGGCATCAATCGCCACGAAGATATACCGGTACCTTTTCTTCGTAGATGGCAATGGTCCAAGATGCTCGACACGATAAGTGTCAAATGACAACTCCTCCTTGTCAATAGGGTTCAGGAACTCCTCTCGTTTTCCTTATTTTTTCTCCGCAAGGATACAATCGATGCAACTCTGCACTACCTTATCCACCTTCTCGCGCATGCCCACAAACCGATAGTCCCTGTTTAATAACGCTTCCGTTTTAGTGATGCCCAGATGGCCGTGTTCGTGAGCTCGTCGAACCACTCGAGTCTGCATTGACTTTGGCACGCCCAGCAATGGTATCTCCTTTATTTCTTTGTACAAAACTTCGTCCTTTGAAACGTATCCGCCAGCTTCGTGCTGTTCGATGTTGTCCCGGATCTACCGCAGATTATCTTCTTGCAAATGCGGCTTCCTTAGCCGTGCAACAATCCTTTGTTCGTCCTCGTCTAGCAGCATGACCATGAGCAACGGATTTCGACTTAGCGCGTCGATGTGCAGTATACTTCTCCCTGGCCTAATTGAATTGCTCTAAAAGAATTGCCCACTTCGCAACACGCTCTGGTCCTTCTTCTCCTCCTTTCTTCCCTTTTTCTCCTGACCTCCATCTCCCTTTCTTTAGAAAGCCGGCATTTCATCGCCTTTGTGCAGAAATCATAAAACCTATTCCAAAACCGCTCCTCCGCGGCCATCTTCTCAACGGCCCGGTTCTCCAATTTAAAGTCTTCACCGATCGCGACCTCCAACTCCGTTCTCTCCTCCGTCCATCTAGGGCACCAAAAGAGCACATGTTCGGCGTCATCCAGCACCGCACCACAATCCCAACAACTGGTGTGCGACTCTTTGCCGATCCTATGACGGTGCCAGTTAAGGATACCGTGTTACGTAAGGATCTGCATCTGTATGGTAGTTGATCTTCCTCTTTCTTTTGTAGAAGATCAGCGGATCTTCTACCAGTCTCGTAGTTCAATTGTGGGGGTTGTGGAACGCCCACTCCAATCTCCACCTGTCCTCTGCCTCCGTCTCCAACTCCTTCATTTCTTCTTGCCCAACATGTGCCATTTCTTCAGGGCTCTCGTTGATCCGCCTCTTCACTCCATACTGCTTCCACCGCAACCATGCCTTGATGTAAATCGGCATGCTACCGGTAAGCACACACAGACCCTCATGTGACACCGTACGGTAGGCGGTAGACATACGGATCAACGCCGCCCTTTATGCCCTTCTCATGATCGTCCTATTTGTTTCTCTTCCCAGGGAGGAGGCCCATATCGGTGCGCCATATAGAACCACAGACTCCCAGATACCATAATACAGTCTCCTGACTAAATCGTTGGGCCCGCCGACGTCTGGGAGTAGGCTCCGTATAGCGCCCAAGAACCGTTCCGCTTTATCACAAACTGCTTTGAGGTGGGGAGAATCCCCTAGCACTATCCAACACTACCCCTAAGTACTTCACAACACGGCTAGTGGAAATCTCGCCCCCACCCCCCACGTCGAACTTAAAAATCGTCGGTATACTCTTCCTTGTTAAGAGGATAACCTCCGTCTTCTCCCTGGCCAGGTGCACTCTAGTCTCGCAGCACCACCTAGTGGCCAAGGCTATGATCGCCTTTATCTTCTCATTGACGCCGTGGAACCCTCAGAGCTTGAGTAGAACCGCCAGATCGTCGGCGAACGCTACTGCTTCGGTATCCTTCTCCCGGTCCAGCGCTTCCAGCACCTCGTCATACACGCGATTCCACAGTAACGGTCCTAAGACCGATCCCTGCGGAACCCCCGTGTAGACGTTCCTCCCTACGACACCGTCACGACAGTGTATCAGTATTCTCCTCTCAGCCAGATAGTCCGCTAACAACTCCTGTAGCCGTTCCGGTAGCCGTCTCCTTCGATCCTCCTCCATTATCCTCTCCCACCTTAGAGTGTAGAAGGCGTTCTTCACATCAAGGGCGACCAGAACACACGCCAGGCCCTTCCTTCTGCACTCTTCAGCAACTGCGACCGTCCTATCAAGGGCTTCAAGAGTCCCCCTCCTTTATGAAGAAAGCCATACTGGTCCCTATGAAAGGGATCCAGACCAACGCTCCTTTCGATGAGCATTTTCAGCGTGTGCTTCCACACCTTTCTCAACGCCGACAGTATGCTAATCGGCCTATACGCCGATGACGTCGCAGGATCTTTGCCAGGCTTAGGTATTAGTACCACCCTAGCCTATTTCCATACCGCCGGTATTTTTCCATAGGTATTTATTCCGTTGAGCACTGTCAGGAGAACGCTAGGCTTTTGCTCCGCCAATAATCTCACTACAGTGCCAGGAATCCCATCCACTCCAGCCGCCTTCCTGGAATCGCATTTCCCAACGGCCATCCTCATGTCTACTTCCTCGATGCCTAACCCTCCTTCTTCGCCAGGTAGGATCGATGTCTCTTCCTGTGCAGTTCGCTTCTTCCAACTCAGCTCCTTGCTGCGCCCGATTGCCCTTTTCAGCCGCCTCCTAGCATCCTTGAATTCGGCCACCAGGACCTCGGCATCATCCTTGCGGGCCGCCACCGCTCGCTGGGCTCTTTTTCTAGCTCTTAGAGTTCGCTCCTTAACGTAGCGAGCTCATCGCTCCACCAATAGTTGGCGCTCCTCTTCGCACTCGCCGGGTATCTCCTCTTCCGGAGATGTCCACGGCACACGTATGCTCCAGACTCATGTGCAGCCCTTCGCCGCATGCCGTCTCGTCAAATTTAAAACCATTTTCGTCATAGACTCCGTCATATTTGTTTAAAAAACCCTCTACACCCATCTCTTTTGTCAAATATTTAAAGGCGCCACCCTCCACTCGCTTAATATTATCCCTAAACTTATGCTCAATATAAAAATGGTCAGAGGCTGAGTACCAACCTAGGACCCTACTCCCCCTCCAACTCAGCCTTATTCGTCTATTAACACTGAGTATATCCGGGAAACTAGTCCTTTCATTTCTCAGAAAGGAATAGTTTCCCGTCGTCCTAATAGGTATAAGCTCGTTCCTCGTTGTAACGTCCAGCAGACATGTTCCCCTACGGTCCGTCTTAGACCCCCCCACCCCCCCTCCGAGGATTTCGCATTAAAGTCACCGGCAACCATAATCGCCGGTGCTCTTTTTCTCCCCTCCTTTATGATCCCTTCCAGTTCCTTCAAATAATCGTTGAACTGGCCCTTACTCTTATTAGGGGAACAATACCCACTGACGCAAAATACGTCACAAACCCTGAACCCTACAATCCCTACATTTCTTATCAGGGTCTCGCTTGCCGCATGTTTTCCATTAAACAGGGTGACCCATATCGATGCATCCCCACCCTCGTCATTAAACCAAAATGGCAACTGCCTATAGGGCTCGGAGATGACCACAATGTCCACCCTGCTTTCGCATACGCACTACATCATTAGGTCTTGCGCAAGCCTGCATCTATTTAGATTTATTTGTAGAACCCCAACTGGGCCCCCGTCTATTCCTAACACCTCAACGCTCCATAGGGCACGCCAACGAACCCGTTACATGCCTTGCATTTATGCCACCATGTTTCAGACACATTGCGCATCTCGGCTCTTTATCACAATCTCTCATTATATGCTCAGCGCTGCCGCTCCTCCTACACAACTCCCTGCCATGACATGCAACAGTACACCCTGCCGCCACATGCCCCAACATGTGGCACCTATAACAACGCCGAATATTAGCTAACTGCCTTACAGAAGCTATCGTTAACCCCGTTCTCAGCCTCCTCTCTCTCGTCACTAGGCACTCCACTCGCTGGGCGGACCACCACCGCTTCTTGCGTGCCCCATGGTGCCGCTTTTATAGATTTGACTTCTATATCCGCATTCTCCTCAATTGCCCACTGCGACCTGATCTCGTCCACCAGCTCTTCTTTGCTGGTGAGGGGATCGATGTTCCTTATTTGTAGGGTCGCCCTGTTCACCAGAGCGGCCACCTTCGTACTATCACTCAAGGCGGCTCTCAATTTGGCCGCCGCCTCGCTAACCACCACCGTCCTATCGAATTCAATTAGGCCCGCTCTCGTCCTACGAACCCCCGTGGCTCCCTCCAATGAACTCCTCACCTCCATTATCCTCTTATAAACATGAAGCCATTGGCAACCTTCCCTTCCTCCACCTTAATTAGAATGGCTTCCTTCCTCCTCCTGTTCCTTGGTACGCTCTTTAGGACGACCGAAAGAGTTTCTGATTTAACGATATGAGGCCGAGAAAGACTTTATCCACGATCTGTTAATTTGACAGCTTTTCCCGAGCCTTGGTGGACTTTGGTTTCGAGATTTCGGACCTCTTTTATCCTCTTTCGAGGATATTTTTATCCGTTCTATTTCACTTTGTTCTATCTGTTCGATCCTTGGTTTTCCTTTGTCTGATCCTTATGACTGCTCCAAGGAAGACAGGATGCTTTTCATCAGGTTGCCATGTCAGCACATGCCCTGTCACGATCAATCCTTTGAAAACTGCGTTTACGAATTTCTGGAAAACAGCTGGTGAATTGCATAATCCGAACGGCACACTAATAAATTCATACTGTAGGAACTGTAAATGCTGTATATTTCCTGCTACTTTCTCCGACATGAACACGAAAGAATCTATTCTTGGGGTCCAACGTACTGAATACTATCGATCCCTGTGACAAATCTAATTGATCCTCGATCAAGGGTAGCGGGCATCTGTCTTTCACTACCTTTCGATTCAGTCGCCTATAGTCGACGCAAATTCTAGTTGAACCATCTTTTTTTTCAATCAACGCGATCCGGCTTGCATAGTCGGAATGTGACTGGCGTATTATTCCGTCATTCAGCCACATTTTGATCTGACCGCTGACTTCGACCTTATCTTGCGGGGATAACCTTCGCGGTCTTTCATAACCGGGAAGATCATCTTGTAATATTAGATTCATTTCAACCCCTACTTCGAGCGTTTTCTGCGGCTTATAATTTCGAATCAGATTCTCTATCGCCTGCTTGTATTGTATATTCGTGATATGGGACAAATCTACCTCATGCCCCCCCCACTCGCAACTTTAGCACTCAAATACCTGAAGGCTCTTTCTGGGATTCTTCCGGGTATCCTTAATTTACCAATTTTTATTGCCGGGTCTTTAATAAACCAGGTGTCTTTTTCGCTATTACCCGGAACATTTGACTTTTCTCTGCTGATATTTTCATGCCCCGACCTCTCCAGGTATTTCTGAAGCTCGTCTATCTGGCTTTGTGCCGCCCTCGTATTTTCACCCAGCAAGACGATATCGTCTGCGAAGGCCAACACAGAGACTTTGTTCCCTTCATTTATATTAATGCCTCCGATATTCTTTTCGATTACTTCAAGCAGCGGTTCGAGATACAAGTAAAATAGCAGCGGTCATAAAGGATCACCCTGCTTGACTCCTCTGAGAACTTCTACCTCGACCTCTATATTATTATTCGCTTTGATCGTAGTTTTACATCCTTTGTACATTTCATTTATAATTTCAATTATGGGGGTCGGAACGCCTTTTCTCGCCAGACAT
>NW_022883965.1:0-13170 GCF_011952255.1 Bombus vosnesenskii | reverse complement strand
GATCACACAGCTGTACTAGTCAGGCACACTAACCCTGCAACAGCAGTTACATTACTACAAGAACATATCACAAAAATAGAAAAGTGGTTTCAAGCGAAACAAATCAAAGCAAACCCCGATAAATGCAAACATATTACGTTCACACTGCGAAAACAGAAACCACCGAACATTGTACTAAACGGCACACACATAATACAAACAAGGCAAGTCAAATACCTAGGACTCCACTTAGATACACGACTCACATGGCAACAGCATATTACAGCAACAATAGACAAAATACAGATGGCAAGGAGACAAATGTACTGGCTAACAAGTCGAAAATCCAAACTAAGCATAGAAAACAAACTAAAAATATATAAAATGGTCATAAAACCAAACTGGACGTACGGAATAACACTATGGGGAACAGCAGCAATGAGCCATATAATCAAAATAGAGGCATCGCACTCTAAAATACCCAGAACAATAGTAAACGCGCCATGGTTCGTTAGAAACGAGGACATTTGGAAAGACCTGGGAATACCAACGGTCAAGGAGGAGATCAACAAAAGTGCAAGAAGGTACGGAGAAAGAATAGCAACGCATCTAAATCGGCTGGCAGCGGAAACGGTCGACACATCAAGCATAAAAAGAAGATTAAAAAGGAAACACCCAACCGATCTCACAGAGGACATAACCTAACAAACACGATGGTGGTACCCCGCTGGGGGTAGCCACCCACATGTTATATTAGTATACAGCTACAACATTTTACCAAATGTCCTACTGGACAAATTGTAAAATCCAAATAAATAAATAAAAAAAAACTTTCAAATAGACATTCGTTGTTTATTGTGAATACACATATGTAATTTATATTTTTCTTAGGCAATAAACATTATATATATGTAAATTCTATAGAATTTAGAATATCAACCGACGGTTTGACTTTCACTGTGCTTACTGGGAGTCGGTCGAACGATATGAATAGAGGAGGACGGGGACTTGGGATAGAAAATAAAACAGGACTTGGAGAAGCGAAGATTGAACAAAGAAAAAAGCAAGTTAAGAGCCAGAGGGAGAAAGAGAAGACTTAGACAACCGATTGTTGAGTTTTCACAAATCGATCGCCTGATTTCCGAAAATATTACAACATTCCATATATATGTCGGAGATGAAAGAACACCGGAGCCTTTGGAATTTTGTATAATCCCGCAACATTGAAACCTAGAGTCTACAATAGCTGTAATTGAACAATTGTAGTTATTCAAGCCGATTGTAATTGTTCGAGAGTTGTGATAATGAGCTTGGGCTCGAGGCGACAGCCAGTCGCCGAACGTAGCCGCGGTCACGGGACGAACGCTTTGTCTAACAAAGGCATGGAATAATTCTATAGCTCTCCTTAAAAAGGAAATAGTTGTAACACTCGACAGTAAACATTCCAACGGTCTCTGTCCCGTAGCTCGCCACATGCAGACCCTATTCTTCGAGTAAGATGATTGCCAGATGTCGATGCGTCTCCGCCGTACATGTTCAGCTAGCTCGAGGGCCCGTTATAAATCTTAAGATTTAGTCAACTAAAGTCCTTCAAACAGGCAAACAGTCTTTGTCCCAACTACGGGAAAATAGGGGAGACCTATTTTTCAACGAGCGGCGTCTCCCACTAGCATCTTTCCCTCGAGGACGGCTAACATCTTTTTCTAACCACCGATATGGGGATTGACCAATTAGCAGCAACGCCAATTTCCCTTACTTTCTGAACGAAGGCTTTTCTCGACGAATCCGATGATCTCGTGTCCTTAGACACACCCCATTATAGTTTTCCTCTGTGGCATCATCGGGACCGGAAAGTCATTCCCGCTCGCGATCTCATCGATGAAAAAGCGTAACCCCTTACGACCGGTGAATATTACGCGTCCGACTTAGATTTTGTGAGTACGTTCATCTATCATCCCGTCGACCGCGGATTCGTTATTGAACCTAGGATGATTGTCATTAGTTTCTCGAGTATCTAATTACCACGGTTACTTGTCCGGTTCTATGATAATCGCATTTGTACTAGCCAATGTCTTCTCTATTGCATAATGACGACGTGTAATCCAAACGAAGATTCGTTTCACGCCCCTAACCCTAATTGTAATGTAAACCCGTCATATATATATGTCGGAGATGAAAGGAAAACCAGAGCCTTCCCTTTGCAATTTTGGGAAAATCTTCTAATGCTTTAGCCTAGATTTTATCATAGCTGTAATTAGGCAATTGTTGTCATTTGTAATTGTTCGATATTTGTGATAGCGAAAGTGGGTTCGAGGTGACAACTGGTCGCCGAACGTAGCCACGGTCACGGGATAAACGTTTTGCGTGACGAAGGTGTGGATCGGTTGTATTGTTCTCCCTAGAAATCACATAGAATTGTACTTTAAAGATGTCGATATAATGGGACACACGTATTAGGAATCAATCTCCAAACAGAAACCGCCTAGTACCGGCGTTTGGATCTTTCTCGATGTTTCCAAAGAGTATACAACAAACTTTTGACAGAAATTGCCTAGCAACAACGATTGGAACCTTCTCGATGTCTCCAGCGAGCATATAACAAACAAATGCAGTCGTATAGCGAAAAAGATTTTCATCAGATATTCATTCGTGTGATCGCCTTGGAAAGTGATACATCGAGCACTTTACCGAGTGTCTCAGCAATCGTATTTTTGTGTTTAAAAATCATTCTACGCATAGAAAAGAGTTATCCCGTTGACCGTGGATTCGTTTGAACCCAGGAACATTGTTAATAGTGTTAATTAAATTCATTATTCGTAAACCCTATTAATTGTTAATCTCAATATTCGTTAAATTTATTATTCGTAAAACATATTATTCGTTACTCTTATTATTCGTTAAACTTATTATTCTTTAATCTAATCGTTAGCTAAACTTATCGTTTGTTAATCTTATCATTCATTAAACTCAGTATTCATAATATTTTGTAAAATCTTGTATATTCGCGTAAATATAATCTCTGTTGTGTGTGATGGCTAATTCAATCGAAGAATCGTTGTCACGCCGGGCGACTCTCTGCCTGGCCCAGGTCACACACCGCGGGCCAGACGGACACCAGATGTCCGCTCTTCCGTACGGCGTGCCCTCAATAGCCTTAAGCACCCGTCATACACCCGAGTCACTTGCCTGCTAAAGTCCTTCAGACCCAACAAATGTCTTTTCTAAATCAGTTTCCAAAGACTATTGTTTACTACGGCTTGACACGGGAAAGTTAGCTTTTCTCAAGTACGATGCTTCCTACCAGCAACTTTCTATCGAGGGCGGTTAAGGCCCTTCTTAGTCCTCCAACCTTCGTTTGTCCAATCCGAGGCAATGTATACTGGCCTCACCTCCTGACCTAAAATGTCATGAAGAAATCCGATGATCCCGTGCGCTAGACACACCCATCACTAGCTTTCCTCCGACACAGCATCGTCACTCAACTTCACTTCTTCTACATCGTTGGAAAAGTCAACTACTAAGTAGTAACGCTAATGCCTATCGGGGCAGTCTAAGCATAAGGCGAGAGTCGGTCTCGGTATTGTCGAGCATACATCTCCTCTGCTAAATATCTTATAGTGCTACGTCCACTAATACATTAAATCCAATTATAAGAGCCCTGCTCTAACGTACATATCTATCTTATCTTCGTGCGATAAGTGATTATCTATCTATCTATGCTCATCAGTGTAATCTAAGTGTTGGAAATATATAATTAATAATTCTGTGAATCATAGTGTTATACAAACTCAATCACCCCTCTTATCTAAACGGAAATCAGGGGATCGATCAAGTCGTGGTGTCGATTGTTATAATCGTAACGGTAATTTACGACTCCCGTTGACGTCTCTCCTAGCGACTACGTCTCCCCGCGCTTGGTCGAACAAACAATCGTTACGCGCCTTAAATTCTAATTTTAACCCGATTAAATTTCGGGCTTACATTAGAATTAAAGTTGGGGGCGTGACACGAATCTTCATTTGGATTACACATTGTCGTTATGCAATAGAGAAGACATTGACTGGTGCAAATGCGATTACCATAGAACCGGACAAGTAATCGTGGTAATTAGATACTCGAGAGACTAATGACAATGATCCTAGGATCAATAAAGAATCCGCGGACAACGGGACGGTAGTCGTACGCACTCGCAAAAATCTAAGTCGGATTCTGTGTTAATATTCGCTGACCGTAAGGAGTAAATCCTTTTTGTCGATGAGACCGCAAGAGAGAATGACTTTCCGTCCCGGTGATACCTCAGAGGAAAACTATGATGGGGCGTGTCTAAGGACACGAGATCATCGGATTCGTCGGGGATATCCTACGTTCGGAAAGTAAGGGAAATTGACGTTGCTGCTAATTGGCCAATCTCCATATCGGTAGTTAGTAAATGATGCTAGCCGCCCTTGAGGGAGGGTTGCTAGTGGGAGACGTCGTTCGTGGAAAAATAGGTCTCTCCTGTCTTCCCGTAACTGGGACAAAGACTGTGTATCTGTTGAAGAATTTTAGGTAACTAGATATTAGTGTTTATGACGGCCCTCGTGCTAGTCGATCACGTACTGTGGAGACGCGTCAACATCTGGTAAACATCCTGCCCGGAGAATAGGATCTGCGTGTGGCAAGCTACGAGACAGAAACCGTTGGAATGTTTACTGCCAAGTGCCGCTACGAATCTTTCTTTTAAGGAGTGCTATAGGATTACTCAATGCCTTTGTTAAATGGAGAGTTGGTCCCGTTGACCGCGGCCACGTTCGACGACCAATTATCGAATTGAGCCAAAGCTCATTGTCACAAGACTTAAACAAATACAATTGGTTAGAATGACGGAAATCGTTTAGTTACAACTGTAGATTTTAATTACAATGTTTCTATGGATCTTCCCGAGGATTCAGAGGGAAGGCACCGGTGTCACCTTATCTCCGACAAGTATAATTTTATAACGTATTACGTTAGACAGTATAACGCTATAACGTATTACGTTCTATAGTATAACGCTATATGGTATAACGTTATAACTTATTACGATTTATAGTACAACTTCATATCTTATTATGTTAGGTAGAATAACGTTACACCGTATTACGTTATACAGTATAACGTTATAACGTATGGCATTACATAGAATTAAGTTATAACGTATTACGTTATATGTGAACGCCACAACGCAATACGCTACAGTTACACGTTACATGGCATGGAACGCAATACGCCCATAGCATAACTCACATCGCAATACGCCAGACATCAAGAACAACCAAAATCTATCATTGTAATAATGCCACATATACATGCAACGTCACAACGCAATAATGCCAGCAGCAGTAACGATTACAACGCACCACGCCATAGAGCCTATCGCCATAACCCACACGCCATATGCATGGGGCTCATAACGCAATAATGCCACACCGCTAAAACAAACGTAATAATGTATTACGTTATATAGTATAAGGTTATAACTTACTACGTTATTCAGTATAACTTTATAACGTATTACGTTATAAAGAATAACGTAATAACGTATTACGTTATATAGTATAACGCTATATGGTATAACGTTATAATGCATTACGTTTTATAGTATAACTTTTGAACGTATTACGTTAGATAGAATAACGTAATAACGTATTACGTTATATAGTATAACGTTATAACTTACTACGTTATTCAGTATAACTTTATAACGTAATACGTTATAAAGAATAACGTAATAACGTATTACGTTATATAGTATAACGCTATATGGTGTAACGTTATAATGTATTACGTTTTATAGTATAACTTTTTAACGTATTACGTTAGATAGAATAACGTAATAACGTATTACGTTATATAGTATAACGTTACACCGTATTACGGTACACAGTATAACGTTATAACGTATTACGTTTTATAGTATAACGTTATAACGTATTACGTTAGGCAGTGTAACATTAAAACGTACTACGTTATAGAGTATATCGTTATAACTTATTACGCTATATAGTATAATTTTATAACGTATTACGTTATATAGTATAATGCTATATGGTATAACGTTATAACGTATTACGTTTTATAGTATAATGTTATAACGTAATACGTTAGGCAGTGTAACATTATAACGTACTACGTAATAGAGTATATCATTATAACGTATTACATTATATTGTGTAACGTTATAACGTATTACATTAGGCAGTGTAACACTATAACGTAGTACGTTATATGTTATAACGTTATAACGTATTACGTTAAGTAGTATAACATTATAACGTATTACGTTAAGTAGTATAACATTATAACGTATGACGTTACATAGAATAACGTTATAACGTATTACGTTATATAGTATAACGCTACATCGTATCACGTTATACAGTATAACGTTATAACGTACGACATTACAAAGAATTAAGTTATAACGTATTACGTTATATGGTATAACGTTATAACGTATTACGTTATATAGTATAATGCTATATGGTATAACGTTAGAACGTATTACGTTTTATAGTATAACGTTATAACGTATTACGTTAGGCAGTGTAACATTATAACGTACTACGTTATAGAGTATATCGTTATAACGTATTACATTATATTGTGTAACGTTATAACGTATTACATTAGGCAGTGCAACACTATAACGTAGTACGTTATATGTTATAACGTTATAACGTATTACGTTAAGTAGTATAACATTGTAACGTATGACGTTACATAGAATAACGTTACACCGTATTACGTTATACAGTATAACGTTAAAACGTATGACATTACATAGAATTAAGTTATAACGTTTTACGTTATATGGTATAACGTTATAACGTATTTCATTTTACAGAATAGCGTTATAGCGTATTACATTATATGGTATAACGTTATAACGTATTACGTTATATAGTATAACGTTATAACGTATTACGTTATACAGTATACCGTTATAACTTATGACATTACTTAGAATTAAGTTATAACGTATTACGTTATATGGCATATCGTTATAACGTATTACGTTATATAGTATAACGTTACACCGTATCACGTTATACAGTATAACGTTATAACGTATGACATTACATAGAATTAAGTTATAACGTATTACGTTATATGGTATAACGTTATAACGTATTACGTTATATAGTATAACGTTATAACGTATTACGTTATATAGTACAATGTTACACCGTATTACATTATATAGAGTAACGTTATAACGCATGACGTTCCGCAGAATAACGTTATAACTGATTACGTTATTCAGTATTACTTTATAACGTATTACGTTAGGCAGTGTAACATTATAACATACTACGTTATGGAGTATATCGTTATAACTTATTACGCTATGTAGTATAATTTTATAACGTATTACGTTAGATAGAATAACGTAATAACGTATTACGTTATATAGTATAACGTTATAACTTACTACGTTATTCAGTATAACTTTATAACGTATTACGTTATAAAGAATAACGTAATAACGTATTACGTTACATAGTATAACGCTATATGGTGTAACGTTATAATGTATTACGTTTTATGGTATAACTTTTTAACGTATTACGTTAGATAGAATAACGTAATAACGTATTACGTTATATAGTATAACGCTATATGGTGTAACGTTATAATGTATTACGTTTTATAGTATAACTTTTTAACGTATTACGTTAGATAGAATAACGTAATAACGTATGACGTTACATAGAATAACGTTATAACGTATTACGTTATATAGTATAACGCTACATCGTATCACGTTATACAGTATAACGTTATAACGTATGACATTACATAGAATTAAGTTATAACGTATTCGTTATATGGTATAACGTTATAACGTATTACGTTATATAGTATAATGCTATATGGTATAACGTTAGAACGTATTACGTTTTATAGTATAACGTTATAACGTATTACGTTAAGCAGTGTAACATTATAACGTACTACGTTATAGAGTATATCGTTATAACGTATTACATTATATTGTGTAACGTTATAACGTATTACATTAGGCAGTGTAACACTATAACGTAGTACGTTATATGTTATAACGTTATAACGTATTTCGTTAAGTAGTATAACATTATAACGTATTACGTTAAGTAGTATAACATTATAACGTATGACGTTACATAGAATAACGTTACACCGTATTACGTTATACAGTATAACGTTATAACGTATGACATTACATAGAATTAAGTTATAACGTATTACGTTATACAGTATACCGTTATAACTTATGACATTACTTAGAATTAAGTTATAACGTATTACGTTCTATGGCATAACGTTATAACGTATTACGTTATATAGTATAACGTTACACCGTATCACGTTATACATTATAACGTTATAACGTATGACATTACATAGAATTAAGTTATAACGTATTACGTTATATGGTATAACGTTATAACGTATTACGTTAGGCAGTGTAACATTATAACGTACTACGTTATAGAGTATATCGTTATAACGTATTACATTATATTGTGTAACGTTATAACGTGTTACGTTAGGCAGTGTAACACTATAACGTAGTACGTTGTATGTTATAACGTTATAACGTATTACATTAGGTAGTATAACATTATACCGTATGACGTTACATAGAATAACGTTATAACGTATTACGTTATATAGTATAACGCTACATCGTATAACGCTATACAGTATAACGTTATAACATATGACATTACATAGAATTAAGTTATAACGTATTACGTTATATGGTATAACGTTATAACGTATTACGTTATATAGTATAATGCTATATGGTATAACGTTATAACGTATTACGTTTTATAGTATAACGTTATACCGAATTACATTATATAGAGTAACGTTATAACGCATGACGTTCCGCAGAATAACGTTATAACGTATAACGTTATATAGAATGACGTAATAACGTATTATGTTATATAGTATGACGTTATAACGTATTACGCTTTATAGTAGAACTTTACAACGTATTACGTTATACAGAACAACGTAATAACGTATTATGTTATATAGTATAACGTTATATCGTATCACGTTATATAGTGTAACGTTATAACGTATGACGTTACATAGAATAACGTTATAACGCATGACGTTCCGCAGAATAACGTTATATCGTATCACGTTATATAGTATAATGTTATAACGTATTAGGTTATATAGTGTAAAGTTATGACGTATGACGTTACATAGAATAACGTTATAACGTATTACGGTATATGGTATAACGTTAAAACGTATCACGTTATATAGTATAACGTTATACCGTATTACATTATACAGAGTAACGTTATAACGCATGACGTTGCCCAGAATAACGTTATAACGTATTACGTTATATAGAATAACGTAATAACGTATTATGTTATATAGTATAACGTTATAACGTATTACGTTATATGGTATAACGTTATAACGTATTACGTTATACGGTATAACGTTATACCGAATTACATTATATAGAGTAACGTTATGACGCATGACGTTCCGCAGAATAAGGTTATAACGTATAACGTTATATAGAATAACGTAATAACGTATTATGTTATATAGTATAACGTTATAACGTATTACGTTATATGGTACAACGTTATAACGTATTACGTTATACAGTATAACGTTATAACGTATGACATTACATAAAATTAAGTTATAACGGATTACGTTATATGGTATAACGCTATAACGTATTACGCTCTATAATATAACGCTATATGGTATAATGTTATAACGTATTACGTTTTATAGCATAACTTCATATCGTATTACGTTAGACAGAATAACGTAATAACATATTACGTTATATAGTATAATGTTATAACGTATTACGTTAGGCAGTGTAACATTATAACGTACTACGTTTTAGAGTATACCGTTATAACTTATTACGCTATATAGTATAATTCTATAACGTATTACGTTATGTAGTATAACGCTATATGGTATAACGTTATAATGCATTACGTTTTATAGTATAACTTTTTAACGTATTACGTTAGATAGAATAACGTAATAACGTATTACGTTATATAGTATAACGTTATAACTTACTACGTTATTCAGTGTAACTTTATAACGTATTAGGTTATAAAGAATAACGTAATAACGTATTACGTTATATAGTATAACGCTATATGGTGTAACGTTATAATGTATTACGTTTTATAGTATAACTTTTTAACGTATTACGTTAGATAGAATAACGTAATAACGTATTACGTTATATAGTATAACGTTATAATGTATTACGTTATATAGTATAACGTTACACCGTATTACGGTACACAGTATAACGTTATAACGTATGACATTACATAGAATTAAGTTATAACGTTTTACGTTATATGGTATAACGTTATAACGTATTACGTTAGATAGAATAACGTTATAACGTATTACGTTTTATAGTATAACGTTATAACGTATTACGTTAGGCAGTGTAACATTATAACGTACTACGTTATAGAGTATATCGTTATAACTTATTACGCTATATAGTATAATTTTATAACGTATTACGTTATATGGTATAACGTTATAACGTATTACGTTATATAGTATAAAGCTATATGGTATAACGTTAGAACGTATTACGTTTTATAGTATAACGTTATAACGCATTACGTTAGGCAGTGTAACATTATAACGTACTACGTTATAGAGTTTAACGCTATAACTTATTACGCTATATAGTATAGTTTTATAACGTATTACGTTACACAGAACAACGTAATAACGTATTACGTTATATAGTATAACGCTATATGGTATAACGTTATAATGTATTACGTTTTATAGTATAACTTTTGAACGTATTACGTTAGATAGAATAACGTAGTAACGTATTACGTTATATAGTATAACGTTATAACTTATTACGTTATTCAGTATAACTTTATAACGTATTACGTTATAAAGAATAACGTAATAACGTATTACGTTATATAGTATAACGTTATAACGTATTACGTTATATAGTATAACGTTACACCGTATTACGTTATACAGTGTAACGTTATAAAGTATGACATTACATAGAAATAAGTTATAACGTATTATGTTATATGGTATAAAGTTATAACGTATTACGTTATATAGTATAACGCTATATGGTATTACGTCATAACGTATTACGTTTTATAGTATAACGTTATAACGTGTTACGTTTTATCGTATAACGTTATAACGTATTACGTTAGGCAGTGTAACATTATAAGGTACTACGTTATAGAGTATATCGTTATAACTTATTACGCTATATAGTATAATTTTATAACGTATTACGTTATACAGAACAACGTAATAACGTATTACGTTATATACTATAACGATATAACGTATTACGTTATATAGTACAATGTTATACCGTATTACATTATATAGAGAAACGTTATAACGCATGACGTTCCGCAGAATAACGTTATAACGTGTTACGTTATATAGTATAACGCTATAACGTATTACGTTTTGTAGTAGAATTTTTTAACGTATTACGTTATACAGAACAACGTAATAACGTATTACGTTATATAGTATAACGTTATAACGTATTACGTTTTATAGTATAATTTTATAACGTATTACGTTATATAGGTATAACGTTATACCGTATTACATTATATAGAGGAACGTTATAACGCATGACGTTCCACAGAATAACGTTGTAACGTATTACGACATATGTTTTAAAGTTATGAAGTATTACGTCTTAGAGAATAACGTTCTAACGTATTACGTTATATACTATAATGTTATACCGTATTACATTATATAAAGTAATGTTATGACGCAAGACGTGCCGCAGATTAACGTTATAACTTATTACGTTATAGAGTATAACTATATAACGTATTGCGTTATGAAGAATAACGTAAGAAAGTATTACGTTATATAGTATAACGTTATGACGTATTACGTTATATGGTATAACGTTATAACGTATTACGTTATATAGTATAATGCTATATGGTATAACGTTATAACGTATTACGTTTTATAGCAGAATTTTATAACGTATTACGTTATACAGAACAACGTAATAACGTATTACGTTATATAGTATAATTTTATAATGTATTACGTTGTATAGTACAATGTTATACCGTATTACATTATATAGAGTAACGTTATAACGCATGACGTGCCGCAGAATAACGTTATAACTTATTACGTTATAGAGTATAGCTTTATAACGTATTGCGTTATGAAGAATAACGTAAGAAAGTATTACGTTATATAGTATAACGTTATGACATATTACGTTATATGGTATAACGTTATAACGTATTACGTTATATAGTATAATGCTATATGGTATAACGTTATAACGTATTACGTTTTATATTATAACGTTATAACGTATTACGTTAGGCAGTGTAACATTATAACGTACTACGTTATAGAGTATATCGTTATAACTTACTACGCTATATAGTATAATTTTATAACGTATTACGTTATACAAAACAACGTAATAACGCATTACGTTATATAGTATAACGCTATAACGTATTACGTTCTGTAGTATAACGATATATGGTATAAGGTTATAACTTATTACGTTTTATAATACAACTTCATATCGTATTATGTTAGGTAGAATAACGTTACACCGTATTACGTTATACAGTATAACGTTATAACGTATAACATTACATAGAATTAAGTTATAACGTATTACGTTATATTGTATAACGTTATAACGTATTACGTTTTATAGCATAATTTTATAACGTATTACGTTATATAGGTATAACGTTATACCGTATTACATTATATAGAGGAACGTTGTAACGCATGACGTTCCACAGAATAACGTTGTAACGTATTACGACGTATGGTTTAAAGTTATGAAGTATTACGTCTTAGAGAATAACGTTCTAACGTATTACGTTATACAGTATTATGTTATACCGTATTACATTACATAGAGTAACGTTATAACGCACGATGTGTCACAGAATAACGTTATAACTTATTACGTTATTCAGTATAACTTTATGACGTATTGCGTTATGAAGAATAACGTAATAAAGTATTACGTTATATAGTATAACGTTATGACGTATTACGTTATAGAGTATATCGTTACACCGTATTACGGTACACAGTATAGCGTTATAACGTATGACATTACATAGAATTAAGTTA
>NW_022883964.1:0-19639 GCF_011952255.1 Bombus vosnesenskii | reverse complement strand
CGAATAGCACTGTAATAAAACAAGCTAGGTTTTTCTCACGCACACAGTCATCTACGCACCACGATGGTAGGAGATTCCCTACTCATCCCTTCGAGCAGTAGTGCAGGTCATGACCAATCGACACCGCGGATCGTTACCCTCACTTTTCCTAACGAAAGTGGGATCAACGAATACGCGTTCTTTAGGCACAGGGGCACACCCACACCGAACTTTTCTTCCGTATTAAAAAAAAGAGCGACAGACAGTCTACCAACTAACGCCTAACGCAGCAGTCTACACATAGCGCGCGAGTTGCATACTTCACGCACATCTTTTGTCGGTTCTCGGTGTTGTCGAACATACATCTTCTCTCCTAAACATATCACAGTGCTAAGTCCATTGACACATTAATTTCCATTATAAGAGCCCTGCTCTAGCGTACATGTCTATCGCATCTTCGTGCGACAAGTTGTTAATTATTTATTTCTCTACGTCAGTGTAACTAAGTGTTGGAAATATATACTTTATAATACTGTGAATCCCAGTGTTATACAAATTCAATCACCCCTTATTATCTCAACGGAAATCAGGGGATCGATCAATTCGTGGTGTCGATTGTTATAATCGTAACGGGGATTTACGACCCCCGTTGACGTCTATCCTCGCGGTTACGTCTCCCCGCGATTGGTCGAAATTACAACGTATTACGTTATATAGTATAACGCTATATGGTATAACGTTATAACGTATTACGTTTTATAGTATAACTTTATAACGTATTACGTTATAAAGAATAACGTAATAACGTATTACGTTATAAAGAATAACGTAATAACGTATTCCGTTATATAGTATAACGTTATAACTTATTACGCTATATAGTATAATTTTATAACGTATTACGTTATATGGTATAACGTTATAACGTATTACGTTATATAGTATAATGCTATATGGTATAACGTTAGAACGCATGACGTTCCGCAGAATAACTTTATAACGTATTACGGTATAAAGTATTACGTTATATAGTATAACGTTATAACTTATTACGCTATATAGTATAATTTTATAACGTATTACGTTATATAGTATAACGTTATAACGTATTACGTTATATAGTATAATGTCATAGCGTATTACATTATATAGAGTAACGTTACAACGCATGACGTTCCGCAGAATAACGCTATAACGTATTACGTTATATCGAGTATCGTAATAACGTATTACGTTATATAGAACAACGTAATAACGTATTACGTTATATAGTATAATTTTATAACGTATTACGTTATACAGAACAACGTAATAACGTATTACGTTATATAGTATAATTTTATAACGTATTACGTTATATAGTATAATTTTGTAACGTATTACGTTATATAGGTATAACGTTATACCGTATTACATGATATAGGGAAACGTTATAACGCATGACGTTCTGCAGAATAACGTTATAACGTATTACGTTAACTGCAAATTAGATCGTCCATTAACACGGTTCGTCCACGTTCGAGCGGCATCTTTCGAGAATCAGTCGGAGAATTAGTCTGAGAATTAGTCAGAATACCCTCCGATCGATCGTTTTCCCCCCGAAGTCTCGCATTCGATCTGTTTCGATTCGCCATTCGCGCGATCCGAATTTAAGTTTCACGAATGTGAATACGAACGAGCCGTACGTACCACTGGCTATCGCACGATCGCTGTGGCAAAACGCTGGCGTACAATTACCGCTATTTGCCGTTAGTTGAAATATATTGTAAACGATATTGCTCGTGCGTGGAAAGTTGCTACTTCGCGCAGCCAGTCGAACTGTTCGATATTTATAGCTAGTCGACAAATACCGCGTACCTATCGTCGAGATTCTACGCAAGCATTGCGCGCGTTACAAACCCCTTCTATATCGTGCAATTGTCGTATCGAATAGCCGCTGCTCGAATTTCGCGCTGCGAATCGCATTCGAAAAATTTTATTTATCTGGAAATCGAACGTGCAGATTATTTTTTTAATTCAAACGACCTAACCCGAGCAGATAGATTGGCCGAATTTCGATCTCTTTGAAAACTTTGTGACCTCCGAACAACCCGTCTCTAGATGTCTACGATAACTTTGAAATTCCTAAATTCCAATTAATAAGTAAAAACCGGAACGACCAAATTTCACTGGACCGCGTAATCCGCATGAAAATACAAATTCAGCGTCGAATTTGAAGAGATAGATGAAAGAGGGATTCGATGGTAGAGCAAATCGGACGTACGGTTTGTAACACGAGACATTAATACAGTTGGTGGAGCCGCGGAAAGCGGATGGAAATGGAAATTTTCCGATTTTAATATCGGTGAATGCATCGGGACGCGAGAAGAAAGATCAAAAGGTTGACTGTTGATTAATTTGAACGGCACGCGAGCCACGAGCCCCGAGCCCCGAGCCCCGAGCCCCGAACCCCGAGCCCCGAGCCCCGAGCCGCGAGCGTCGCGATGCTCGCGTGCGCCGAAGCTACTGCGATCGAGCGAGCGTCGTAACCTCGGTAAATAACCCGTCGTATAATATTACGTACACTGATCAACGATTCGGAAAGGGAGTTTCGCTAACCGGGGCATCGCCCCACCGTCGTGCGGAAATAAACTAATTAGCCTTTGGGGACGTCGAGGCATGCCCCTCGACGCCCCAGCGGATTTCAAGTCGTCGATTTTACAGCTAGCTGCTGTTACGTTCGAACCGTTTGTAAACCAGTGACGCGCAATTTGGGATAGCGATTGCGATCGAAATCCGACCCCTCTCGAGAATCCTACGGAAAGAGAATTTCTTTCGCAGTGGTTGGTCTGGCCGATCCAAGTTTCGGCGCGCGTTGTCGCGATGCCTAATCGCTGCGTTGCCGATCGTTGTTGCCATTGGAACGCGCGGCGAGCGAACAGCCGTGAGTTTGCTCTGTACACTCGAGGCCTGAACTTAAAGGCTTAACGACCTGTTTGCCGTTGCAGCTCGGCAGAAACGAATCTTCGGCGTTCGCCCGAGCTAAACCAGCGAATATTCGAGCGGCCTGCCTCGGATCGGTCGCTGAATTTCTGCTGAAAAATTAATCAACGCGGAACATAAATCGCCAGTGATAAACACGTGAAAAACCATGCGCTGATGAGATGGGGGGGAGAACGGCAACGGCAACGTTGTTGCCAAACGAATGTAATGAACGGGCAAATACGCGTTTGTTTGCAAGTACCCTACGGCGAGCAAATAACGTTACGCAAAATACGCGGCCCGGTTTCATCCAGGGTCGTCCTTTTATACACACGCGTGAAAAATTTCGCGGAAATTCGCACTGGCGACGCAGAATCGGTGCGCGGAAGAAATCTGGCCGACTCCGGTTAAAAAGTTTCTTTCTTACAAAATTTTCCCCGTGGACCGCGCTATCCAGCCGCCCGTGTTTCCATCTCTTCGCCAGGAATTTGGCAACAGAGTTTGCGAAAAGTTACGGGCGCCGACTGGAAAGAACGGCGAGACCGGTTTTTCTAAAATAAAACGATCCTGCGAAATAGACGCGACGAGTGCCCCGGTCAGTCTTGGAAACTCGAGTCTCCGCGAAAACTCCTTCCGCTTCTGGCTATACGTACAAGTATATCAACGCGCGCCTTGCAGCGCGTCTCGTGCCGTTTTTCTCCTATTCTGCTGGCACGTTTCTCAAAGAGAATACCTAATACCAAGGTGGCCTTCGCTTTACGCGTATGTGCGATTCCCGCGATGGAAAAAACGTCGCGCTGTTCAGCAAACCAGCGTCCAAGCAACGACAATACGTATACGACGTTGAATAAATCAACGAATGTTCGCGTATAGAAACTTCTAAAAAATATTCGCTGTCGAAAAATAGAAAAATGCCTACTCGTGCAAAGATCAACGGGAAACGAGACGTTTTTCGACTCGTAACCAAGCGTTATAGTCACAGGAATGTAACGAAACGGCGCGCAAACAATCGTCGCGAAACCATCGTGACGCAAAATCATTTCGCGACAGGGAGCGCGGGTCCGACCGTAGCGAAAAAACAGCATCCAGCCCGCTGTCGTTTCACCCAATGGGGGGTTGTATCGATATATCAAGGCAGCGTCGCTGAAACCTGCTGGTGGCAGAGAGCCAACGATAAGGCCCGCCATCTATAGACCGTAAGAGCCTCCTTTTGTATTAACGACGCTGTCCCGACTATAATTGAGAGCCTCTGTACTCCGGCCCAACGTCGCCAGGTTATTAAATCCCGGGATATAAATCAGTTAATATTTTCCACGCGCCGCTAGCTCGCACTCTTTTCTTCGCCAGAGAAATGGATTTTCCGCTAAACTTAAGTTGCTTAGCGATCGCCGGATGTGAAAGTTTTTTCGAGTCCGTCGATAAAGAGCTTCCGCGTACAACCGACCCGATCAACGTACCATCGACAGGCGACAACTGCCAACGATTTACGACGGTTACGATGGTATTACCTTTTCTCCACGATACTTTTCTTTTTCTTTCCCTTCTTCCGCCGTATTTGAGTTAATCACGATGGTTGGTCGCTTTACGTCATCATGTACGAGGGACACGCCGAATAAAGTTTGTGGAAAATCATTACTCCACGGATCCTTTTCATCGCGTGTTCCAAGATAGCCGTTGGTGGAATTTTCGACCTCGTTTAAGACCCTTCAACGAACTGAAATCTGCTCGCCAAATTTACTCAGAATTCAATGCTTTTCAATTACAAAGATTTTCCGGTTAACCGTTCCTTAATTAAACATGTAACTATACCGAAACGTTTAAATTACCTTTTGAACCTGGTATACAGGTCAAAACTACTCCAGTTTACTCTGCTTTTTTCAGATCGCCCCTTTCAATTTCGCTGCGCGGAACGTCGGGAAAGGAACTCGAATACGAACGACTATTTCTTCTCTTGCCCCTCGATATCCGCACTACGCACGCGTTCGTTAGGCGTTCGCGACCGTTGTCACGTATGTCTTCTTCCAAATATTCGGAAGGATGTAGGAAGCATGTCGGCCTTACACTTTCATGATATGGCGCTTTGTATCGCGAAGCCATCGACAAGAGTTCCGTCGGCGAGTGCCGCCACGAATATATGGGCGGTGTAAAGCAGACCAGTAAACAGCTACATACCGTTTTATACGAAAGTCCCAAAAATGGAGGCGAAAATTACTTTTTTGCGAATTGGAAATATCAACAATAAATTCTTACTTATTATACAACGCAAACCAGAAGAAAAAGAATAAAAACAAAATAACGCATTTGCAATTCGTACGTCGCTTGATGGGTCAATTAATTGGGCATTTTCGTGACGCCGACCTCAAGAATGCTTCATCATCTTCTGGAACAGCAGAAAGACTAAACGGCCTTTTACATGTCATTCGGCGAGATGACACAGAAGGAAGTAAAGATCGTGTGGTATGTTGTACACGGAAAATCAAAGGTAGAAGAAGAGAATCGATGTACTATTAGGCCACTCGTTTGGTTAAACCGGCCCTGCATACACGCAATTGCTTCGAAAAATACCACACCGTGCAAGTATATGAAAGGAGTCATAAACGTAGCAAAAGTAAGTATCTTTTCCTGGATTTTGACAGAAAAATTCTGTTATATTCAAACAAAGTCCTAGGTTTTATTACGCAAATGTTTTTTCGCATAGAATTAACACCAATGAATAAACGGATAACAGAAGAATTAAACGAAGTGGAACTAGTACAGTGCATAAAAGTACTATTGAAACCAAGCGAAAACATGAAAAGATCGACTTCCGTACCCGGATTACCTATAGAAATCATGTCTATAGAAATCATCTAAAGCACAAAAGATAAAAACAAGAAAAAGGATAGTAACACGGGGAACCAATCATCCTACAAAGAATTAGTACATTAAAATAAAAGATCAAACACAACGGTGAAAAATTACTAGCGTTGCTGGAAAAGAAAAAGAAGAGCAGAATAACAGAGGAACAACGAGAGTGAATACGAAATTAGAAAAGCTTTCCACAACTTCATAAGAAACTACTGGAAATGTAGAATGGAAAACATATCCAAATAAAAACCCAAAGAACCTTCACCATCGATTAACTGCGTCTTCCGCCCAAAAAACCACAACGTAAGTGATATACTCTGACACAACCAGAACGGATACAAATAGGAACTCATGAAAGCCGACATGTACCGTCACACAATTCGACGAAGACAATAAGATAATCATTATCGAAAACCATGAGATACTAAACATACTAACATAGAGAAATAACATTTATTGTCTGGATGGTTATAAAGTATAAGGAGAAAGCTTAGGATATTAGCAAAGACGACTGAATTCCAACTGAAATATTCAGCATATACCGAATGGGAAAAACGGTCAGAGTCTACTTGGGGGTACGTGACTGCTGGGCCGCATGGGTACGCTCCGCGTTACATAGACGACACCTTGAGTATCTCCAAATAAAGGGCCTAAAAAGGCTAATTTGGGAAGTCATAAACTAATCGTCTATACTAAGAGCACGCATTGAAACAGTCCACACACAAAATAGCCACATAAGGATATATCAAGTAACCAGCATAATCGCACAAACAACGAACAAACTGACGCAACGCATACTAAGTTGACAATCCAGATTTAATTCTATCTGACATTTCCACAAATTAAAATCAGTTAGATCTAACCTTCAAAAATGAACAATAAAAAAAATTATCGAATTTGGTAACATTGATTTAAAAGAACCTACCTACTATATTTACGCACATTTCACACATCTACTCCTGCAGCATAATATTTAACAATTGCTTAAATGTCAACTATTTCTCCATTCTGGAAAACAAGAAAGGCAGTAGCATTAAAAAAAGAAGGAAAAGCAACAATGATTCTGTCAGCTATACCGATGAATTAGACTCTTACTCAACATTTATAAAGTATCCGAATCTATGATAAATAACACTATATACATTGAAAATAACCTAATTCCGGGCACCCAATTTGGCTTCAAATTTAAACATTCAACGATACATGCAATTACAAAATTCATCATATATCTCTTGGGCAAGAGACGAGAGTGATTGCGTCGAAGCAGTGTTCATAGATTTAGAGAGGGCATTCAACACATTCTGGCTGGATTTCTTTCCTTAAGCTCGAAAAAGAGAGCTTCCACACCACGTAATAAAAATAATTTGGAAATCACAAATTAATATAAGCGAATTCAAAACAATTCTGTTCGGGCCGTACATTTCCAAAATATCAGATGCAAAAAGCAATTCCGCCTACACGATATCTACGATACAATAGCAACATATCCATCCCCCACAAAAAAGTCGTTTGCTATTTAGATATACATTCGGATTTCAAATCGAACAAACACACGAATCTACTGCAAACAACTAAATAATAAAGTAAAAATATTCTGCTGCAAACTTCTAATAAAGCTGATCCAGGTGTACGGTTGCCCGATTTGATTTAAACAGAAAAGCCAAATTGGTTCAAATGTAAGTGTCTGAGATCATCCTCAATACATATTTAACCATTATATACCATTTATAGGTTATAGATATTTTTAGTACAGTAATATCGAATAACAAAACTAGTTACTTCAGCAAACGCTCATACCACATTGAGTACACTCGTTCTCGCATTCTTCTCCTGAAGAAAGGAAAAACAATATTGTAGAAAAGTGTCACTTTTGTAGCGACTTAAATTCAATCATTAACTGAAATGTTAAAAATGTAAATCCGACACAAAATATTGTATGGCTACGTCATACCGTCGCGTAACAGTACTTTTGCCAAAACCACATTCCAACTGAAATTCTTTCTTTATTAAGAATATATACGTGTAATATGTATTTTCTCGGGCAATAAATGTTATATATATGTCGGGTTCACATTATGACTAGGGTTAGGGGCGTGAAACGAATCTTCATTTGGATTAGACATTATTGTTATGCAATATTTACTACTGCAAATAGGATTATTACAGCATTTGACAAGTAACCGTGGTAATTAGATACTCGAGAAGCCAATGACAATGATCCTAGGTTCAATAACGAATCCGCGGTCAGCGGGATAACAAAATGCCCTTTTTTTTTCAAAGTCTAAGTTCTACTCAACTTGCTTGTCTACGCTACAAGTATTACTAAAATAACTATTTGTTAAAAAGTAGAATATTCACCGAGCGTAAAGACGCTATGTAACTCGCTGATGTGACCTCACGAGAGAATAACTTTCCGTCGTGATGATGCTGCAGAGGAAAACTATGATGGGGTGTGTCGCAGAACATGAGATCATCGGATTCGCGGAGAAATGCCTTCGTCCGGAAAGTGAGGGAAAGTGACGTTGAGAGAAAGTTGCTAGCAGGAAACGTCGTTCGTGAGAAACATAGATTTCCCCTATCTTTTCGTAGTTGGGACAAAAACTGTTTGTCTGTTTGAAGGACCTTAGTTAGCTATATCTTGAGATTTATAACGGGTCCTCAGGCTAGCTGAACATGTACTGTGGAGATGAAGAGGATCTGCATGTCGTGATCCACGAACAGCAACGGTTGGAATGTTTACTGTCGAGTGCCACTACAACTATTTTTTTTGTTGAGGTTATTTGATGTATAAACAGAGAAAGTCGTGAATAAATTGTAAGGTAGATAATATATTTTCATACAGAAGTGTAATTATAAGTAAGAATACAATTTGAACTGGTCCAAATCCGCACGCTAGCAGTGTTACCCTATAACTGAAAACCCCGAAGCCAACGTCGCCTGTCTACTGTTTAAGGTCTTTTGTCTATACGCCCTCGATGGTTTCAGTACTTGAGAAAACTAAAAAGACCAGATGTAGAGTTTTCCTGGAAGTAATGACCACTTCAACACTTTTTGACGAGAGCTACACGATTACTCCATACCTTTGTTAGACAAAACGTTGATTCCTTGACCGCGGCTACGTTCGGCGACTGGTTGTCGCCTCGAGCCGAAGCTCATTGTCACATATCTCGAGAAAATACAATCGGATTGAATGACGATAATTGCTTAATTACGGCTATGGTAGGATCTAGGTTACAGTGTTAAGGGATCTTCCCAAAGTTCCAAAGGGAAGGTTCCGGTGTCCTTTCATCTCCGACATATAGAAATATAAATAACACTCGTTCTCGTCCATTTACGGAAGTCAAGCAGCGCTATGGATAGTACTTAGATAGATTACACCAAATAATAGTCATAATTTAGAACATGTTACGTAACAAACAATTTTACGTAACAGCCAGAACAGTTTAAACAAAGTATCTAAAATCAAAGACGACTCATAACAAGAAGCCGTGAACTCCCCCATTTTATTTAATTTATAGCGATGTAAATTGTAGCGCAAATAGCGATAAAAATAAAGAAGCGATAATATTCGCGAATGACCTACTAATATGCGCGAGAGACAATAAAGCTTTAAAATCCGAAAGCCATCTACAACAAATATTCGACAAAATGCATGGCTATTTATGGACAGTAGAAATTAATATAAACAAGTGAAAGACAATTTTATTTTAGCTGTACACCTCTGAAATATTAGGGACAAAATACGATGTACGCAGATATGTCAAGAAATTTCTCTTATACGACAGCAACAATACCAACCAGCCAATGTTTCGCGCAATGGAAACACGAATTGAAGACTAAGTTGAAAAACACGATTTCAAACTACTTGCTCAGGCTGTTGTTTTAGAATCATCTCGTTATCAGACCAACATTTGCAGAATAATCACTGAGCAGACGTAAATGAAATTGATAAATAACGAATTCTTTGCAATAATAATACTTAACAATGAACAAAGAGGAGACATTTTGCAAACGGGACCAGTCAATGGACTACTCTTAAAAGATGCAAAAGGTTTCATCTCGATAGCTCGATCCAATCCAGAATAACTGATGAATTAGTATACATAAAAATTGGATTTTTGTAAAAAAAAAATAGTTTACAAAAAAGAAATGGAAAAATATTTTATATCTGAACCAACGGAAAATTATGTCTTACAAGGAGCAAAAAGTGTCATTCCAATTGATCAAGCCGTTTCCGAAAAATCGGTAAACATAACAAAAAGATAAATATACATGTCGAATCGAGACATTTTCCACCTTTTCCAATGTCGATGTCATGAAATGTAAACCTTTTTCGCATTTCTAGCAACAACTTCTAAGTCAGTACTGTGTACTAAAATAGCATCTAATATATTTGATAATATAATTGATTAGTTTCAATTCCATTCTTTTTAAACAAAAAATGCTATTGGTTATTTCCAATTACTGAGTAAATCGCTTGTCATGAAAAACTGCGCACTACTTGTTTTCCTGCAAAATTAGAAATCCTCAAAACCTTCAATAATTTGTTCATTTCAGTGGAAACTAAAATATCTCTTTATTGACATTTTTTCGTATAGAAGAACAGAGTTCCCGTCAAAATCATTTTTTCGCTACTTTCATTCTTAATGAATCAAACAAATTTCGACATGTACATAACCAAGTATTAATTACACCGAATCAATGAATGATTATGCCAGGACTTGAAATATTAAACTTGCGAGTATCACGAATTTCTACTCAGAGAAGGTGACACGTAATATGGCGTTAGAAAAACACTATTCGTCTGCCAGGAAGAGATAACTGCATCGGTATAAACATTAAACTGAAACCACAGATTCTACACGCGTTTGCCTTTTTCAGGCATACATCACTAATGTTACTGAAGATAAATTCTCGCCTACGCTTTCTAATGCTTTACGCTTCCCTCACTCTCTCGTTGTCCTTACTTGAATACAAACAAAGAATAGTATTCTTCCCTAATCTTCCAGAAGAACAAAAATGATTTTTAATAGCGATACGTTACAATTTATAATCGTACGTCTATTACAACCTGTTGTTTTTATTTTAAAACAAACAGAAATGCATACCTTATCCAAACATCAACGATATTTTATCAACAAGTGACGGTTATTATATCAACTGAAATTTTGTGGTATATTTACTTAACACGCAAAATAACAAGTCATCTGGTGGCACCAATTGATATCTACTTTTATTTTATGCATTTCATAGTAAAAGATCATTCGCATTTGTATATTAACCAAAATATAATATAATCTTAAACCTAAATTTACTAATTGTGGATATTTATTGACAGATAGTAATTTAAAAATTCATATCCATACTCATTCCTATTTTGCACATTTTTTTGTTTTGAGAGGAGAGGAGAATGCAGTTACGCATAACTAGGTACGTTAGCGCGCGCCTGGATTATGCGGGACTTGGCAAGATGATAGCACCTCTACCCACCAAAAACCCCCTCCTCTGTCTCTCTCCTCTATCGGTACAAGAACCAACCCTGGAACCACCTCTCGGCATTACTTCAGGGTTGGTCTTCTTACTGAGTGTACCTCTCATCTTATTATGATCTTCTTCTAGTTAATCCTCTCCTTCTGCTCTCCATGTTCCTCTCCTTATCTTGTCTACCTGATTGAGCTATCATTTTCTTTCGGCAAAGCCCTTGGAATCTAGCCCAGTTCTCCTCGCTATTGACGACCACGTCGATTACGTTATTGGTTGCCAGTATTTCGCCTACGTAATTATCCAGCAACGTACTTCCATTGTCCCATCTGGGGCAATTGAACAACGCATGCTCTGCATCTTCACCTTCGACATCACAATCCCAGCATCTTGGGTGTGTCTCTTTCCTAATCGTTCTCTATTAAAACTGCAGGCGTCGTCAATCAGCTTTCTGGTCCAATTATCCTCTCTGCAGTAGAGCTACTCTTCCCTTCATCTTTTATTCGATCACTATCGACATCTTCGGAATGTTATTGTTTTTCCGTATTGCTGGGGCTTTGACACATATCGGTGTGGCATAAAGCACCACCGACTCCCGCACTCCGTAATAGTTTCCTAACTGAGTCGATGGGCCCATTGACGTTCGGCAACGATGTCCTAATCGCTCCTATTGGGGTATCAACCATGACACACACCTTTCCTAGATGTAATGAGAATTTTCTATTATTGTCCTATTGCACCCCAAGATACCTAACCTTCTATTTAGTCATCAACAGGTACTTGCCCATATTGACGTCCTTGACCTTGTGATACGATTTCCGGTAAGTAGAATCACCTCCGTCTTGTCTTGAGCTAATTTCAATCCGGTTTCGGTACACCACCAATTCTTCCGCTACTTCAATATCGGGCCTACCACCAATCGTGGGACTCCTCTGAATTTTCCTACTAGGCTTAAAGGGATCACCTTCCTCGTCCCCCCTAATCCTCGGTGCAAACGATATGGTGACGTTGTGACTTATTCTGATGTCCGACACTATCCTTGGGTTTTCAATACTAACCGCCAACCTCTTGCTGTTCGCCTTTGCCCCAGTCGCTGCTACTGTACAAGGGGCTGCCTGGGGTTCCACCTCCTAGCCAAAACCGTTCGAATGTATCCAATCATAACCGAAAGAACTCGCCAAGTCGTCAACAAAGAGCCAGTATAATAGAAATAAAACATATATAACGAATAAATAAATAAATAAGTATCTAGGAGCAATACATACTAATATCCTCATAATTAAATATTATCTTAGAAATTTCTACACAGCTACAATAAACTAAATCTATCAAGCTAAATTTATATAACGCTAAAATAAACTAAATATATCAAGCTAGCGCCTGCGCTTCAATAAGAGGCCTGATGATACATACGCAGATGACCGCATGTATAAATAGATAATATAGTAATAAATAAATAAACAATCAGCTAACTAAATAAATAAACAAATGACTAATAACTAAATAATAAATAAACCAACATAACTAATAATAAATATTAATAATAAATAAGTAAATAAATAAATAATATCAAAACAAATAAATAATAAATAATCAACCAATAGTTAAATAAATAAACGAGTAAAGTAAATAAATAATATATATAAGAAACGCATATACCTGCATTCCCCAACCCACACGACGCCGCGTAACTCAAATAAAGCCTCCACGTACGCAGCACCCTTCATACTCATTTATTCTTATTTATTCACCAAGGAAGTTTGGCTCGAGTGGCAAAATAAATAAAATAAATAAAATAAATAAAATAAACGATATATAACTAGAACTCTGGTCGACCCGACTTTATTTCTTCATAATAGGAACTTAAGTCGAGCCGGCCGTACATATCCTAGTGTGCTGCCCGTAAGGTGGCGACGCCACACATCGACGCGACAAACCACCTCGCCTGCGCATCGTTCGGCACCACGCGTACGTCCTGCCACTACCATTACAATAATGGCGTCAAATCTATCCACGTGCGCGTCTCGATATTAAAGAAAATCGCGTATTTCTTGTATCTCACGTTGTCGCGCAATGCGAGTGCCACATCACATCCAGTAATACTCAATAACAATTCTTACCCGCTAGTATAAACTCTACGGCGAATACAATCCTCTCCACGCCACGCAGGTGCTCGCCGAGCCCCTGTTTGCCAGCAGGAGCCCGCGACCCGCTGCCCAATCGGTAAGCGTCCGTCCCAAAAGTTGGTCCTGGGATTTCCCCATTGCATCGAGTGGGCATTGAAGTCCCAGAGGACGAGTACCTTGCGGGGGAGGCATCTTCCGACGCACTCGCCGACCCGTTCCAGGAAGTCCCTGTACGCAGCCAGGTCGATGTTGGGGGAGTCGTATGCCGCTACCACCATTACTCCACTCCCGTATGGTCTGGAAGAGCAGATCTTGCGCCCTTCTCGACCTACAGAGATTGCATTGGAGGAGGCGCTTGAACTACTCGGTCACCTCTATGGCCTCCTCCCGACCATCTGCCGCTGCTGCTTTGGCGGTTCTCCCTGGTGTCCTTTCCGCAGCTGCTGGCTCGCGGATTGGTCTCCTCCTCTTGACTTTCGGGGGGGGGGGGCATTCCGCACCGCCCATCCTGTGATTGGCGGGCGTCCCGAGCGACTCGCACAGGGAGCACTTGGGGGCAGAGGCGGGACAGCCTCTGGCGCGGTGTCCGCTTCCGCCGCAACTGTAACACAGGTGCCCTCGATCCTCGTTGGACACGCATGTTGCGCGTACGTGACCCACCTCCAGGCACCTGAAGCGCTGCAGGGGCCGCTTCGGGATGGCTCGAATCCTGGCGGTTGACCAGCCCAGGGCTATTTTCCCCGCCTGGGATACTTTCCGGGCTCCTGCCACCGGGCACTTGATCCAGGCAGACCCTAGGCCACCTCTGCCGCCGTTCTCGCCGACCTGAACCTTCGCGCAGCCGCATCCTGCCGCCGAGGCCAGTGCTTTCCGCAGCTCCTCCTTCTTGACCGAGATGTCTATCCCGGTCTCTCGAAGCTCCGCCATCCAGGTAGGCGTGGCGACTCTCGCCGCAGTTGGGTATAGCGCCTCGGCCAGACGCGTCGCCAGCAGCGTCGCCAGCAGCGTCGCCAGCAGCGTCGCCAGCAGCGTCGCCAGCAGCGTCGCCAGCAGCGTCGCCTTTTCCCTGTCCCTGTCTCCAGGGACTCTGATGATGATGGCGCCCGTCATCGCCTTCTTCATCCCCACCTGCTCCACGCCGAGCTCCGAGAGCGGGACCTTCGCTCCGGCTGCCTCGAGGACGTCGGCGTACGACATCCTTGCTCCCTCGTTCAGCGTCAGAGTCACTGCGGATGTTCGCGGTGCGCGAGGGAGCGTGACCGCCTCGGTGCCTGCGACGGTCCTCTGCTTGTTGCGGCGGCGCTCGCTTTCGCCGCGCCTGTCGTCCTGGTCTGGGATTGCTGCTGGCGTACCCTCGTCGGCGGTGCCACGTTCGCCCCTTTCCTCGCTGTCTCTCCTCCAGCGGCGACGGCTGTCTTCCTCTGATTTTTGTTCTTCCGTCTCTTCTTCCTCGCCTCTACCACTCTCCACTCCCCACCCTCCTGCTCCCTCGGGAGTGTAGCGTCAATTCACATCAGAGACCAGGCCACACACCACGGACAGGATGGCACCCAGATGTCTGCATATCCTTGGCGCGCACCCTCAATAGCCTTAGAGTAATGTTGTCTCATCGAAATTTGTTACTTTTCATCCAAACTCCAAGGTAAATATATTAAATTAATATACACAATGTATCCGGTTGATCTCAGACCACACATATATTTCGAAATTTATTTTTTATTTATGCCAAATTTAAATATATATTATTCGGTTTATATGATTAACAAACCATTCCTTATTCAAATCAACTATATAATATTTTCTCTATTGTTGTGCTTCTTAACTCTTATCATTCTAGTTGAAATTATAAATATTCGATTCAATTGCATTTTGTTCTTAATCGAAGTGCACCAGGATCAATGGACAATCGACGTGGAGACCGAATACTAGTTTTCTTGCCATTATTTCGCGGTTATGCGTTCGGAATGATGAATACGGCAATAAGTTGCGGTGCAGCTGTGTACATAATGCGAAATTTCGAGATAGAAACGTTACTCAGATCCGTAGAAAAATACAGAATTACGCATATACCTTTGGTCCCTCCAGTTTTAATTGGTCCTGCGAAGCATCCAATGGTGCCAAATTGCGATTTTAGCAGCGTGAGAGAGAACGTTTCCGGTGCGGCAACGCTTCCGACGGATGTAAGTTTTTCGTCCAAACTACGTAACGTAATACGTTATAACGTTATTCTATAAAACGTAATACGTTATAACGTTATACGATAAAACGCAATACGTTATAAAATGATATTATATAACGTAACACGTTATAACGTTATACTACCTAACGTAATACGTTATAACGATATACTATAAAACGTAATACGTTATAACGTTACACTATAAAGCATAATATGTTAAAACGTTATACCATATAACGTTATACTATATAACGTAATACGTTATAACGTTATTCTGTGTAACATCATACGTTATAACGTTATTCTATGTAACGTCATACGTTATAAAATTATACTATATAAAATAATACATTATAACGTTATACTATATAAAGTAATACATTATAACGTTATACTATATAAAGTAATACATCATAACGTTATACTATATAACGTAATACGTTATTACGTTATACTATATAACGTAATACGTTATAACTTTATACTGTATATCGTAATACGTTATAAAGTGATACTATATAACGTAATACGTTGTAACTTTATACTATAAAACGTAATACGTTATAACGTTATTCTATGTAACGTCATACGTTATAAAGTTATACTATATAAAGTAATACATTATAACGTTGTACTATATAACGTAAAACGGTATAACGTTATAACATTACACTATCAAACTGAATATGTTATAACGTTATACCATATGTCGTAATTCGTTTAAACGTTATTCTATAAAATGCAATACTTTATAATGTTATGCTCTATAACGTAATACGTTATAACGTTATTCTATGTAACATCATACGTTATAAAATTATACTATATAAAGTAATACATTATAACATTATACTATATAACGTAATACGTTATAACGTTATACCATATAATGTAATACGCTATAACGTTATTCTATGAAATGCAATACGTTATAACGTTATTCTATGTAACGTCATACGTTATAACGTTACACTATATAACGTGATACGATATAACATTATACTATATAACGTTATACGTTATAACGTTACACAATATATCGTAACTCGTTATAACGTTATACTATATAACGTAATACGTTATAACTTTATACTATAAAACGTAATACGTTATAACGTTATTCTATAAAACGGAATACGTCATAACGTTATACCATATAACGTAATACGTTATAATGTTATACTATATAACGTCATACGTTATAACGTTACACTATATAATGTAATAGGTCATTACGTTATACTATAAAACGTAATACGTTATTACGTTATACTGTATAACGTAATACGTTATAACTCTATACTATAAAACGTAATACGTTATAACGTTATTCTATAAAACGTCATACGTTATAACGTTATTCTGTCGAACGTCATGCGTTATACCGTTACTCTATATAAAGTAATATGATATAACGTTATACTATATAACGTAATACGGTATAACGATATACCATATAACGTAATACATTATAACGTTATTCTATAAAACGGAATACGTCATAACGTTATACTATATAACGTGATACGATATAACGTTATACTATATAACGTCATACGTTATAACGTTACACTATATAATGTAATATGTCAGTACGTTATACTATAAGACGTAATACGTTATAACGTCATACCATATAACGTTATACTATATAATGTAATACGTTATTAGGTTACACTATCTAACGTTATATGTTATTACGTTATACTATAAAACGTAATACGTTATAACGTTATTCTATAAAACGGAATACGTCATAACGTTATACCATATAACGTAATACGTTATAATGTTATACTACTTAACGCAATACGTTATTACGTTATTCTATGTAACGTAATACGTTATAACGTTATTCTGCTGAACGTCATGCGTTATAACATTACTCTATATAATGTAATACGATATAACGTTATATTATATAACGTAATACGGTATAACGTTATACCATATAACGTAATACGTTATAACGTTATACCATATAACGTAATACGTTATAACTTTATACTATATAACATAATACGTTATTACGTTATTACGTTATTACGTTATCCTATAGAACGTAATACGTTATAACGTTATTCTGCGGAACGTCATGCGTTATAACGTTATTCTATATAAGGTAAATCGGTATAACGTTATACTATATAACGTAGTACGTTATTACGTTATTCTATCTAACGTAATACGTTATAAAATTATACTTGTCGGAGATAAGGTGACACCGGTGCCTTCCCTCTGAAACCTCGGGAAGATGCATAGAAACATTGTAATTAAAATCTACAGTTGTAACTAAACGATTTGCCGTCATTCTAACCAATTGTATTTGTTTAAGTCTTGTGACAATGAGCTTGGGCTCAAGGCGACAATTAGTCGCCGAACGTGGCCGTGGTCAACGGGACGAACTCTCCATCTAACAAAGGCATTAAGTAACCCTATAGCTCTCCTTAAAAGAAAGATTTGTAGCGGCACGTGGCAGTAAACATTCCAGCGGTTTCTATCCCGTAGCTCGCCGCACGTAGATCCTATTCTCCGGGCAGGATGTTTACCAGATGCCGACGCGTCTCCGCAGTACGTGATCGGCTAGCCCGAGGACCGTTATAAACACTAATATCTAGGTACCTGAAATTCTTAAACAGATAAACAATCTTTGTCCTAGTTACAGGAAGACAGGAGAGACCTATTTTTCCATGAACGACGTCTCCCACTAGCAACCTTCCCTCGAGGGCGGCTAGCATCCTTTTCTAACTACCGATATGGAGATTGGCCAATTAGCAGCAATGTCAATTTCCCTTACTTTCCGAACGTAGGATATCCCCGACGAATCCGATGATCTCGTGTCCTTAGACACGCCCCATCATAGTTTTCCTCTGAGGTATCACCGGGACGGAAAGTCATTCTCTCTTGCGATTTTATCGACAAAAAGATTAACGCCTTACGGTCAGTGAATATTAACGAAGAATCCGACTTAGATTTTGCGAGTCGTACGACTACCATCCCGTTGTCCGCGGATTCGTTATCGAACCTAAGGCCATTGTCACTAGCGTCGCGAGTGTGTGATCATTGTGAGTTTGTGTCAACTCTGTAACATTTTTGCGTGTGTCAATAAAGTAACTTCAGTGTAAGAAAATGGATAGCTTCAGTGAAGAATCCTTACCTGTCCCAAGCCCCCGCCACGAGGACGACTCGGGCCCAGATTCGGACATTGACTCAACATATATATTACAATTATTTTATTTAATTACATATAAAATTTATATAAATTTATTTGAAGATTATTAATAATTTTTTTTATTTGATAAATTTTATAAATTTTTAAATTTTAATATATTTTATAAGTTTCTATATTTTAAATTTTAATGTTTTAGTAAAAATTTATTTATTTATATATATATAAATATATAATATAAATGAAATAATTTAATGATTAGTAATTTAATTAGAATAATGTTAATAAATTTAATTTATAAATATTTTTAAAATATTTAATATTATTTTAATTAAATTTTTTATATATTAATATAAATATATAATTATAAAATTTTGAATTTATTTTAGACTGATGAAAATTGGTCACCTTACGATCGCGTTGGTTTATTTATGCTGGTCGAGGGGATACCGGTAAATTTCCATTCGCCTTTGTTAGACGGTTGCATGAAGCGGCGACATTGTTTTTGCCTGAAGTTTACTTATTATTATTACAGTATGTCCTAACGTTGTTGATACTCCGAGGCAAGATCACACGTGGCTCGATTTGTCCCTCAGCTCGTGTGTCGCTACAATATTATATAAATTTTTATGTATGGGATGCGGAACAAATTAAACAGGTCTGAAAAAAGCAAATTCTTGAACTAAAACAGCAACAATTATTAGTAGCAAAAATATCGAAAGTAATAAGAAGAAGTTGTAAAATACACGATTTCTTAAAAAATGTTGCAAATTATGACAAAAAGAAAAGCACTGGTCGGTCGTCATCGTTATCCGATCGTGATAAGCGAGCAATTTTGCCTGTAGCAAGTACCAGTACTATTTTCAGACGAAAAATAATCAACTTGGATGATCCTGA
>NW_022883963.1:0-17099 GCF_011952255.1 Bombus vosnesenskii | reverse complement strand
CAGTGCATAAAAGTACTATTGAAACCAAGCGAAAACATGAAAAGATCGAATCCCGTACCCGGATTACCTATAGAAATCATGTCTATAGAAATCATCTAAAGCACAAAAGATAAAAACAAGAAAAAGGATAGTAACACGGGGAACCAATCATCCTACAAAGAATTAGTACATTAAAATAAAAGACCAAACGCAACGGTGAAAAATTACTAGCGTTGCTGGAAAAGAAAAAGAAGAGCAGAATAACAGAGGAACAACGAGAGTGAATACGAAATTAGAAAAGCTTTCCACAACTTCATAAGAAACTACTGGAAATGTAGAATGGAAAACATATCCAAATAAAAACCCAAAGAACTTTCACCATCGATTAACTGCGTCTTCCGCCCAAAAAACCACAACATAAGTGATATACTCTGACACAACCAGAACGGATACAAATAGGAACTCATGAAAGCCGACATGTACCGTCACACAATTCGACGAAGACAATAAGATAATCATTATCGAAAACCATGAGATACTAAACATACTAACATAGAGAAATAACATTTATTGTCTGGATGGTTATAAAGTATAAGGAGAAAGCTTAGGATATTGGCAAATACTTGGGGGTACGTGACTGCTGGGCCGCATGGGCACGCTCCGCGTTACATAGACGAAACCTTGAGTATCTCCAAATAAAGGGCCTAAAAAGGCTAATTTGGGAAGTCAGAAACTAATCGTCTATACTAAGAGCACGCATTGAAACAGTCCACACACAAAATAGCCATATAAGAATATATCAAGTAACCAGCATAATCGCACAAACAACGAACAAACTGACGCAACGCATACTAAGTTGACAATCCAGATTTAATTCTATCTGACATTTCCACAAATTAAAATAAGTTAGATCTAACCTTCAAAAATGAACAATAAAAAAATTATCGAATTTGGTAACATTGATTTAAAAGAACCTACCTACTATATTTACGCACATTTCACACATCTACTCCTGCAGCATAATATTTAACAATTGCTTAAATGTCAACTATTTCTCCATTCTGGAAAACAAGAAAGGCAGTAGCATTAAAAAAAGAAGGAAAAGCAACAGTGATTCTGTCAGCTATACCGATGAATTAGGCTCTTACTCAACATTTATAAAGTATCCGAATCTATGATAAATAACACTATATACATTGAAAATAACCTAATTCCGGGCACCCAATTTGGCTTCAAATTTAAACATTCAACGATACATGCAATTACAAAATTCATCATATATCTCTTGGGTAAGAGACGAGAGTGATTGCGTCGAAGCGGTGTTCATAGATTTAGAGAGGGCATTCAACACATTCTGGCTGGATTTCTTTCCTTAAGCTCGAAAAAGAGAGCTTCCACACCACGTAATAAAAATAATTTGGAAATCACAAATTAATATAAGCGAATTCAAAACAATTCTGTTCGGGCCGTACATTTCCAAAATATCAGATGCAAAAAGCAATTCCGCCTACACGATATCTACGATACAATAGCAACATATCCATCCCTCACAAAAAAGTCGTTTGCTATTTAGATATACATTCGGATTTCAAACCGAACAAACACACGAATCTACTGCAAACAACTAAATAATAAAGTAAAAATATTCTGCTGCAAACTTCTAATAAAGCTGATCCAGATGTACGGTTGCCCGATTTGATTTAAACAGAAAAGCCAAATTGGTTCAAATGTAAGTGTCTGAGATCATCCTCACTACATATTTAACCATTATATACCATTTATAGGTTTTAGATATTTTTAGTACAGTAATATCGAATAACAAAACTAGTTACTTCAGCAAACGCTCATACCACATTGAGTACACTCGTTCTCGCATTCTTCTCCCGAAGAAAGGAAAAACAATATTGTAGAAAAGTGTCACTTTTGTAGCGACTTAAATTCAATCATTAACTGAAATGTTAAAAATGTAAATCCGACACAAAATATTGTATGGCTACGTCATACCGTCGCGTAACGGTACTTTTGCCAAAACCACATTCCAACTGAAATTCTTTCTTTATTAAGAATATATACTGTGTAATATGTATTTTCTCGGGCAATAAATGTTATATATATGTCGGGTTCACATTATGACTAGGGTTAGGGGCGTGAAACGAATCTTCATTTGGATTAGACATTATTGTTATGCAATATTTACTACTGCAAATAGGATTATTACAGCATTTGACAAGTAACCGTGGGAATTAGATACTCGAGAAGCCAATGACAATGATCCTAGGTTCAATAACGAATCCGCGGTCAGCGGGATAACAAAATGCCCTTTTTCTTTCAAAGTCCAAGTTCTACTCAACTTGCTTGTCTACGCTACAAGTATTACTAAAATAACTATTTGTTAAAAAGTAGAATATTCACCGAGCGTAAAGACGCTATGTAACTCGCTGATGTGACCTCACGAGAGAATAACTTTCCGTCGTGATGATGCTGCAGAGGAAAACTATGATGGGGTGTGTCGCAGAACATGAGATCATCGGATTCGCGGAGAGATGCCTTCGTCCGGAAAGTGAGGGAAAGTGACGTTGAGAGAAAGTTGCTAGCAGGAAACGTCGTTCGTGAGCAACATAGATTTCCCCTATCTTTTCGTAGTTGGGACAAAAACTGTTTGTCTGTTTGAAGGACCTTAGTTAACTATATCTTGAGATTTATAACGGGTCCTCAGGCTAGCTGAACATGTACTGTGGAGATGAAGAGGATCTGCATGTCGTGATCCACGAACAGCAACGGTTGGAATGTTTACTGTCGAGTGCCACTACAACTATTTTTTTTTGTTGAGGTTATTTGATGTATAAACAGAGAAAGTCGTGAATAAATTGGAAGGTAGATAATATATTTTCATACAGAAGTGTAATTATAAGTAAGAATACAATTTGAACTGGTCCAAATCCGCACGCTAGCAGTGTTACCCTATAACTGAAAACCCCGAAGCCAACGTCGCCTGTCTACTGTTTAAGGTCTTTTGTCTATACGCTCTCGATGGTTTCAGTACTTGAGAAAACTAAAAAGACCAGATGTAGAGTTTTCCTGGAAGTAATGACCACTTCAACACTTTTTGACGAGAGCTACACGATTACTCCATACCTTTGTTAGACAAAACGTTGATTCCTTGACCGCGGCTACGTTCGGCGACTGGTTGTCGCCTCGAGCCGAAGCTCATTGTCGCATATCTCGAGAAAATACAATCGGATTGAATGACGATAATTGCTTAATTACGGCTATGGTAGAATCTAGGTTACAGTGTTAAGGGATCTTCCCAAAGTTCCAAAGGGAAGGTTCCGGTGTCCTTTCATCTCCGACATATAGAAATATAAATAACACCCGTTCTCGTCCATTTACGGAAGTCAAGCAGCGCTATGGATAGTACTTAGATAGATTACACCAAATAATAGTCATAATTTAGAACATGTTACGTAACAAACAATTTTACGTAACAGCCAGAACAGTTTAAACAAAGTATCTAAAATCAAAGACGACCCATAACAAGAAGCCGTGAACTCCCCCATTTTATTTAATTTATAGCGATGTAAATTGTAGCGCAAATAGCGATAAAAATAAAGAAGCGATAATATTCGCGAATGACCTACTAATATGCGCGAGAGACAATAAAGCTTTAAAACCCGAAAGCCATCTACAACAAATATTCGACAAAATGCATGGCTATTTATGGACAGTAGAAATTAATATAAGCAAGTGAAAGACAATTTTATTTTAGCTGTACACCTCTGAAATATTAGGGACAAAATACGATGTACGCAGATATGTCAAGAAATTTCTCTTATACGACAGCAACAATAACAACCAGCCAATGTTTCGCGCAATGGAAACACGAATTGAAGACTAAGTTGAAAAACACGATTTCAAACTACTTGCTCAGGCTGCTGTTTTAGAATCATCTCGTTATCAGACCAACAGTTGCAGAATAATCACTGAGCAGACGTAAATGAAATTGATAAATAACGAATTCTTTGCAATAATAATGCTTAACAATGAACAAAAAGGAGACATTTTGCAAACGGGACCAGTCAATGGACTACTCTTAAAAGATGCAAAAGGTTTCATCTCGATAGCTCGATCCAATCCAGAATAACTGATGAATTAGTATACATAAAAATTGGATTTTTGTAAAAAAAAAAATAGTTTACAAAAAAGAAATGGAAAAATATTTTATATCTGAACCAACGGAAAATTATGTCTTACAAGGAGCAAAAAGTGTCATTCCGATTGATCACGCCGTTTCCGAAAAATCGGTAAACATAACAAAAAGATAAATATACATGTCGAATTGAGACATTTTCCACCTTTTCCAATGTCGATGTCATGAAATGTAAACCTTTTTCGCATTTCTAGCAACAACTTCTAAGTCAGTACTGTGTACTAAAATAGCATCTAATATATTTGATAATATAATTGATTAGTTTCAATTCCATTCTTTTTAAACAAAAAATGCTATTGGTTATTTCCACTTACTGAGTAAATCGCTTGTCATGAAAAACTGCGCACTACTTGTTTTCCTGCAAAATTCGAAATCCTCAAAACCTTCAATAATTTGTTCATTTCAGTGGAAACTAAAATATCTCTTTATTGACATTTTTTCGTATAGAAGAACAGAGTTCCCGTCAAAATCATTTTTTCGCTACTTTCATTCTTAATGAATCAAACAAATTTCGACATGTACATAACCAAGTATTAATTACACCGAATCAATGAATGATTATGCCAGGACTTGAAATATTAAACTTGCGAGTATCACGAATTTCTACTCAGAGAAGGTGAAACGTAATAGGGCGTTAGAAAAACACTATTCGTCTGCCAGGAAGAGATAACTGCATCGGTATAAACATTAAACTGAAACCACAGATTCTACACGCGTTTGCCTTTTTCAGGCATACATCACTAATGTTACTGAAGATAAATTCTCGCCTACGCTTTCTAATGCTTTACGCTTCACTCACTCTCTCGTTGTCCTTATTTGAATACAAACAAAGAATAGTATTCTTCCCTAATCTTCCAGAAGAACAAAAATGATTTTTAATAGCGATACGTTACAATTTATAATCGTACGTCTATTACAACCTGTTGTTTTTATTTTAAAACAAACAGAAATACATACCTTATCCAAACATCAACGATATTTTATCAACAAGTGACGGTTATTATATCAACTGAAATTTTGTGGTATATTTACTTAACACGCAAAATAACAAGTCACCTGGTGGCACCAATTGATATCTACTTTTATTTTATGCATTTCATAGTAAAAGATCATTCGCATTTGTATATTAACCCAAATATAATATAATCTTAAACCTAAATTTACTAATTGTGGATATTTATTGACAGATAGTAATTTAAAAATTCATATCCATACTCATTCCTATTTTGCACATTTTTTTGTTTTGAGAGGAGAGGAGAATGCAGTTACGCATAACTAGGTACGTTAGCGCGCGCCTGGATTATGCGGGACATGGCAAGATGATAGCACCTCTACCCACCAAAAAACCCCTCCTCTGTCTCTCTCCTCTATCGGTACAAGAACCAACCCTGGAACCACCTCTCGGCATTACTTCAGGGTTGGTCTTCTTACTGAGTGTACCTCTCATCTTATTATGATCTTCTTTTAGTTAATCCTCTCCTTCTTCTCTCCATGTTCCTCTCCTTATCTTGTCTACCTGATTGAGCTATCATTTTCTTTCGGCAAAGCCCTTGGAATCTAGCCCAGTTCTCCTCGCTATTGACGACCACGTCGATTACGTTATTGGTTGCCAGTATTTCGCCTACGTAATTATCCACCAACGTACTTCCATTGTCCCATCTGGGGCAATTGAACAACGCATGCTCTGCATCTTCACCTTCGACATCACAATCCCAGCATCTTGGGTGTGTCTCTTTCCTAATCGTTCTCTATTAAAAATGCAGGCGTCGTCAATCAGCTGTCTGGTCCAATTATCCTCTCTGCAGTAGAGCTACTCTTCCCTTCATCTTTTATTCGATCACTATCGACATCTTCGGAATGTTATTGTTTTTCCGTATTGCTAGGGCTTTGACACATATCGGTGTGGCATAAAGCATCACCGACTCCCGCACTCCGTAATAGTTTCCTAACTGAGTCGATGGGCCCATTGACGTTCGGCAACGATGTCCTAATCGCTCCTATTAGGGTATCAACCATGACACACACCTTTCCTAGATGTAATGAGAATTTTCTATTATTGTCCTATTGCACCCCAAGATACCCAACCTTCTATTTAGTCATCAACAGGTACTTGCCCATATTGACGTCCTTGACCTTGTGATACGATTTCCGGTAAGTAGAATCACCTCCGTCTTGTCTTGAGCTAATTTCAATCCAGCTTCGGTACACCACCAATTCTTCCGCTACTTCAATATCGGGCCTACCACCAATCGTGGGACTCCTCTGAATTTTCCTACTAGGCTTAAAGGGATCACCTTCCTCGTCCCCCCTACTCCTCGGTGCAAACGATATGGTGACGTTGTGACTTATTCTGATGTCCGACACTATCCTTGGGTTTTCAATACTAACCGCCAACCTCTTGCTGTTCGCCTTTGCCCCAGTCGCTGCTACTGTACAAGGGGGGGCCTGGGGTTCCACCTCCTAGCCAAAACCGTTCGAATGTATCCAATCATAACCGAAAGAACTCGCCAAGTCGTCAACAAAGAGCCAGTATAATAGAAATGAAACATATATAACGAATAAATAAATAAATAAGTATCTAGGAGCAATACATAGTAATATCCTCATAATTAAATATTATCTTAGAAATTTCTACACAGCTACAATAAACTAAATCTATCAAGCTAAATTTATATAACGCTAAAATAAACTAAATATATCAAGCTAGCGCCTGCGCTTCAATAAGAGGCCTGATGATACATACGCAGATGACCGCATGTATAAATAGATAATATAGTAATAAATAAATAAACAATCAGCTAACTAAATAAATAAACAAATGACTAATAACTAAATAATAAATAAACCAACATAACTAATAATAAATATTAATAATAAATAAGTAAATAAATAAATAATATCAAAACAAATAAATAATAAATAATCAACCAATAGTTAAATAAATAAACGAGTAAAGTAAATAAATAATATATATAAGAAACGCCTATACCTGCATTCCCCAACCCACACGACGCCGCGTAACTCAAATAAAGCCTCCACGTACGCAGCACCCTTCATACTCATTTATTCTTATTTATTCACCAAGGAAGTTTGGCTCGAGTGGCAAAATAAATAAAATAAATAAAATAAACGATATATAACTAGAACTCTGGTCGACCCGACTTTATTTCTTCATAATAGGAACTTAAGTCGAGCCGGCCGTACATACCTTAGTGTGCTGCCCGTAAGGTGGCGACGCCACACATCGACGCGACAAACCACCTCGCCTGCGCATCGTTCGGCACCACGCGTACGTCCTGCCACTACCATTACAATAATGGCGTCAAACCTATCCACGTGCGCGTCTCGATATTAAAGAAAATCGCGTATTTCTTGTATCTCACGTTGTCGCGCAATGCGAGTGCTACATCACATCCAGTAATACTCAATAACAATTCTTACCCGCTAGTATAAACTCTACGGCGAATACAATCCTCTCCACGCCACGCAGGTGCTCGCCGAGCCCCCGTTTGCCAGCAGGAGCCCGCGACCCGCTGCCCAATCGGTAAGCGTCCGTCCCCGAGAGTTGGTCCTGGGATTTCCCCATTGCATCGAGTGGGCATTGAAGTCCCAGAGGACGAGTACCTTGCGGGGGAGGCATCTTCCGACGCACTCGCCGACCCGTTCCAGGAAGTCCCTGTACGCAGCCAGGTCGATGTTGGGGAGACGTATACCGCTACCACCATTACTCCACTCCCGTATGGTCTGGAAGAGCAGATCTTGCGCCCTTCTCGACCTACAGAGATTGCATTGGAGGAGGCGCTTGAACTACTCGGTCACCTCTATGGCCTCCTCCCGACCATCTGCCGCTGCTGCTTTGGCGGCTCTCCCTGGTGTCCTTTCCGCAGCTGCTGGCTCGCGGATTGGTCTCCTCCTCTTGACTTTCGGGGGGGGGGGCATTCCGCACCGCCCATCCTGTGATTGGCGGGCGTCCCGAGCGACTCGCACAGGGAGCACTTGGGAGCAAAGGCGGGACAGCCTCTGGCGCGGTGTCCGCTTCCGCCGCAACTGTAACACAGGTGCCCTCGATCCTCGTTGGACACGCATGTTGCGCGTACGTGACCCACCTCCAGGCACCTGAAGCGCTGCAGGGACCGCTTCGGGATGGCTCGAATCCTGGCGGTTGACCAGCCCAGGGCTATTTTCCCTGCCTGGGATACTTTCCGGGCTCCTGCCACCGGGCACTTGATCCAGGCAGACCCCAGGCCACCTCTGCCGCCGTTCTCGCCGACCTGAACCTCCGCGCAGCCGCATCCTGCCGCCGAGGCCAGTGCTTTCCGCAGCTCCTCCTTCTTGACCGAGATGTCTATCCCGGTCTCTCGAAGCTCCGCCATCCGGGTAGGCGTGGCGACTCTCGCCGCAGTTGGGTATAGCGCCTCGGCCAGACGCGTCGCCAGCAGCGTCGCCAGCAGCGTCGCCAGCAGCGTCGCCAGCAGCGTCGCCAGCAGCGTCGCCAGCAGCGTCGCCAGCAGCGTCGCCTTTTCCCTGTCCCTGTCTCCAGGGACTCTGATGATGATGGCGCCCGTCATCGCCTTCTTCATCCCCACCTGCTCCACGCCGAGCTCCGAGAGCGGGACCTTCGCTCCGGCTGCCTCGAGGACGTCGGCGTACGACATCCTTGCTCCCTCGTTCAGCGTCAGAGTCACTGCGGATGTTCGCGGTGCGCGAGGGAGCGTGACCGCCTCGGTGCCTGCGACGGTCCTCTGCTTGTTGCGGCGGCGCTCGCTTTCGCCGCGCCTGTCGTCCTGGTCTGGGATTGCTGCTGGCGTACCCTCGTCGGCGGTGCCACTTTCGCCCCTTTCCTCGCTGTCTCTCCTCCAACGGCGACGGCTGTCTTCCTCTGATTTTTGTTCTTCCGTCTCTTCTTCCTCGCCTCTACCACTCTCCACTCCCCACCCTCCTGCTCCCTCGGGAGTGTAACGTCAATCCACATCAGAGACCAGGCCACACACCACGGACAGGATGGCACCCAGATGTCTGCATATCCTTGGCGCGCACCCTCAATAGCCTTAGAGTAATGTTGTCTCATCGAAATTTGTTACTTTTCATCCAAACTCCAAGGTAAATATATTAAATTAATATACACAATGTATCCGGTTGATCTCAGACCACACATATATTTCGAAATTTATTTTTTATTTATGCCAAATTTAAATATATATTATTCGGTTTATATGATTAACAAACCATTCCTTATTCAAATCAACTATATAATATTTTCTCTATTGTTGTGCTTCTTAACTCTTATCATTCTAGTTGAAATTATAAATATTCGATTCAATTGCATTTTGTTCTTAATCGAAGTGCACCAGGATCAATGGACAATCGACGTGGAGACCGAATACTAGTTTTCTTGCCATTATTTCGCGGTTATGCGTTCGGAATGATGAATACGGCAATAAGTTGCGGTGCAACTGTGTACATAATGCGAAATTTCGAGATAGAAACGTTACTCAGATCCGTAGAAAAATACAGAATTACGCATATACCTTTGGTCCCTCCAGTTTTAATTGGTCCTGAGAAGCATCCAATGGTGCCAAATTGCGATTTTAGCAGCGTGAGAGAGAACGTTTCCGGTGCGGCAACGCTTCCGACGGATGTAAGTTTTTCGTCCAAACTACGTAACGTAATACGTTATAACGTTATTCTATAAAACGTAATACGTTATAACGTTATACGATAAAACGCAATACGTTATAAAATTATATTATATAACGTAACACGTTATAACGTTATACTACCTAACGTAATACGTTATAACGATATACTATAAAACGTAATACGTTATAACGTTACACTATAAAGCATAATATGTTAAAACGTTATACCATATAAGGTTATACTATATAACGTAATACGTTATAACGTTATTCTGTGTAACGTCATACGTTATAACGTTATTCTATGTAACGTCATACGTTATAAAATTATACTATATAAAATAATACATTATAACGTTATACTATATAAAGTAATACATTATAACGTTATACTATATAAAGTAATACATCATAACGTTATACTATATAACGTAATACGTTATTACGTTATACTATATAACGTAATACGTTATAACTTTATACTGTATATCGTAATACGTTATAAAGTGATACTATATAACGTAATACGTTGTAACTTTATACTATAAAACGTAATACGTTATAACGTTATTCTATGTAACGTCATACGTTATAAAGTTATACTATATAAAGTAATACATTATAACGTTGTACTATATAACGTAAAACGGTATAACGTTATACTATATAACGTAATACGTTATAACATTACACTATCAAACTGAATATGTTATAACGTTATACCATATGTCGTAATTCGTTTAAACGTTATTCTATAAAATGCAATACTTTATAATGTTATGCTCTATAACGTAATACGTTATAACGTTATACCATATAACGTAATACGTTATAACGTTATTCTATGTAACGTCATACGTTATAAAATTATACTATATAAAGTAATACATTATAACATTATACTATATAAAGTAATACGTTATAACGTTATACCATATAATGTAATACGCTATAACGTTGTTCTATGAAATGCAATACGTTATAACGTTATTCTATGTAACGTCATACGTTATAACGTTACACTATATAACGTGATACGATATAACATTATACTATATAACAGCATACGTTATAACGTTACACAATATATCGTAACTCGTTATAACGTTATACTATATAACGTAATACGTTATAACTTTATACTATAAAACGTAATACGTTATAACGTTATTCTATAAAACGGAATACGTCATAACGTTATACCATATAACGTAATACGTTATAATGTTATACTATATAACGTCATACGTTATAACGTTACACTATATAATGTAAGATGTCATTACGTTATACTATAAAACGTAATACGTTATTACGTTATACTGTATAACGTAATACGTTATAACTCTATACTATAAAACGTAATACGTTATAACGTTATTCTATAAAACGTCATACGTTATAAAGTTATTCTGTCGAACGTCATGCGTTATACCGTTACTCTATATAAAGTAATATGATATAACGTTATACTATATAACGTAATACGGTATAACGATATACCATATAACGTAATACATTATAACGTTATTCTATAAAACGGAATACGTCATAACGTTATACTATATAACGTGATACGATATAACGTTATACTATATAACGTCATATGTTATAACGTTACACTATATAATGTAATATGTCATTACGTTATACTATAAAACGTAATACGTTATAACGTCATACCATATAACGTTATACTATACAATGTAATACGTTATTAGGTTACACTATCTAACGTTATATGTTATTACGTTATACTATAAAACGTAATACGTTATAACGTTATTCTATAAAACGGAATACGTCATAACGTTATACCATATAACGTAATACGTTATAATGTTATACTACTTAACGCAATACGTTATTACGTTATTCTATGTAACGTAATACGTTATAACGTTATTCTGCTGAACGTCATGCGTTATAACATTACTCTATATAATGTAATACGATATAACGTTATATTATATAACGTAATACGGTATAACGTTATACCATATAACGTAATACGTTATAACGTTATACCATATAACGTAATACGTTATAACGTTATACTATATAACATAATACGTTATTACGTTATTACGTTATCCTATAGAACGTAATACGTTATAACGTTATTCTGCGGAACGTCATGCGTTATAACGTTATTCTATATAAGGTAAATCCGTATAACGTTATACTATATAACGTAATACGTTATTACGTTATTCTATCTAACGTAATACGTTATAAAATTATACTTGTCGGAGATAAGGTGACACCGGTGCCTTCCCTCTGAAACCTCGGGAAGATCCATAGAAACATTGTAATTAAAATCTACAGTTGTAACTAAACGATTTGCCGTCATTCTAACCAACTGTATTTGTTTAAGTCTTGTGACAATGAGCTTGGGCTCAAGGCGACAATTAGTCGCCGAACGTGGCCGCGGTCAACGGGACGAACTCTCCATCTAACAAAGGCATTAAGTAACCCTATAGCTCTCCTTAAAAGAAAGATTTGTAGCGACACGTGGCAGTAAACATTCCAACGGTTTCTATCCCGTAGCTCGCCGCACGTAGATCCTATTCTCCGGGCAGGATGTTTACCAGATGCCGACGCGTCTCCGCAGTACGTGATCGGCTAGCCCGAGGACCGTTATAAACACTAATATCTAGGTACCTGAAATTCTTAAACAGATAAACAATCTTTGTCCTAGTTACAGGAAGACAGGAGAGACCTATTTTTCCATGAACGACGTCTCCCACTAGCAACCTTCCCTCGAGGGCGGCTAGCATCCTTTTCTAACTACCGATATGGAGATTGGCCAATTAGCAGCAATGTCAATTTCCCTTACTTTCCGAACGTAGGATATCCCCGACGAATCCGATGATCTTGTGTCCTTAGACACGCCCCATCATAGTTTTCCTCTGAGGTATCACCGGGACGGAAAGTCATTCTCTCTTGCGATTTTATCGACAAAAAGATTAACGCCTTACGGTCAGTGAATATTAACAAAGAATCCGACTTAGATTTTGCGAGTGCGTACGACTACCATCCCGTTGTCCGCGGATTCGTTATCGAACCTAAGGCCATTGTCACTAGCGTCGCGAGTGTGTAATCATTGTGAGTTTGTGTCAACTCTGTAACATTTTTGCGTGTGTCAATAAAAGTAACTTCAGTGTAAGAAAATGGATAGCTTCAGTGAAGGATCCTTACCTGTCCCAAGCCCCCGCCACGAGGACGACTCGGGCCCAGATTCGGACATTGACTCAACATATATATTACAATTATTTTATTTAATTACATATAAAATTTATATAAATTTATTTGAAGATTATTAATAATTTTTTTTATTTGATAAATTTTATAAATTTTTTAAATTTTAATATATTTTATAAGTTTCTATATTTTAAATTTTAATGTTTTGGTAAAAATTTATTTATTTATATATATATAAATATATAATATAAATGATATAATTTAATGATTAGTAATTTAATTAGAATAATGTTAATAAATTTAATTTATAAATATTTTAAAAATATTTAATATTATTTTAATTAAATTTTTTATATATTAATATAAATATATAATTATAAAATTTTGAATTTATTTTAGACTGATGAAAATTGGTCACCTTACGATCGCGTTGGTTTATTTATGCTGGTCGAGGGGATATCGGTAAATTTCCATTCGCCTTTGTTAGACGGTTGCATGAAGCGGCGACATTGTTTTTGCCCGAAGTTTACTTATTATTATTACAGTATGTCCTAACGTTGTTGATACTCCGAGGCAAGATCACACGTGGCTCGATTTGTCCCTCAGCTCGTGTGTCGCTACAATATTATATAAATTTTTATGTATGGGATGTGGAACAAATTAAACGGGTCTGAAAAAAGCAAATTCTTGAACTAAAACAGCAACAATTATTAGTAGCAAAAATATCGAAAGTAATAAGAAGAAGTTGTAAAATACACGATTTCTTAAAAATGTTGCAGATTATGACAAAAAGAAAAGCACTGGTCGGTCGTCATCGTTATCCGATCGTGATAAGCGAGCAATTTTGCATGTAGCAAGTACCAGTACTATTTTCAGACGAAAAATAATCAACTTGGATGATCCTGATGGGATTATTTTCATGACATAAGAAAAGAGACAATGTCGGCAATTCGAAGACAAATAGGAGGAGGCAGCGTGATGGTTTGGGCCGGCATCAGTTATTTCGGCAAGACATGTATCAAGTTCATCGATGGGAGAATGAATAGTGTCCGGTATATAAATTTATTCAACGAACAAATAAATAATCATGCAGAACGCGTTTCTGGACCTGATTACATCTTTCAACAAGATAATGCACCTGTACACACATCAGGATTGGTCCAATCATACTTTAATGCAAATATATATCTGTTTTGCCGTGGCTAGCACGCCCCCCGGGCCTTAATGTTATTAAAAATTGCTGGGCAGAACTTGTTCACGGCGTATACGCGAATGGAAAGCAGTGTCAACACGTACAAGAATTAAAAAATGCAATTGTACGCGAATGGGATACATTGAGTCAAAATTATATTCAGAAACTACATAAATCGATAGCAAATCGTACAATAGAAGTAATAGAAAATAAAGGGGATGTACTCATTTTTTTTGTTACACACTAAATCTCATAATATTTTTAATTATTTTCAACAAACCGCATATCCTGAGCTCATAATGTTTTGATACTATACGTTACAGACGAAAAACGTTACACGCGTCATTGAGCAATTGAAGATAGCTCACATGGGCTATCTCTTTCATGGGCATGATCGCATTCAAAGATCATGGTTTATATAAAATAAGTAGTTACATTGAAAGGCAAGAATCGCACGCTAAAAATGTGGGAAAAATGACAAATAAGGAAAAATTCCACAGGATCTTAGGGCACGTAAACTTTAATTATTTAGATACAATGTGTAAAAAAAAATTAGTTGAGGGAATGCCAGAAAATTTTGAGTAAGTACAATTAAAATGTGGCACACGTATCCAAAATAAAATGCACAATTTACGCGAGATTTTAGAATTAGTACATACCGATTTAAATGGACCTCATAAAAATACCGGGTTTGATGGATCTAAATATTTCTTAACATTTATAGACGATTACAGTAAGTGCGCATTGATTTATACTTTGAAATCAAAAGATGAAATTTACATTTGTTTCCTTGATTATACCAACAAAATGGAAAATCTTACTGGTAAGAAGATAAAGAGATTAAGATGCGATAATGGAAAAGAATATATGAACAAAAACATGTACAATCTAACTAGGGCAAAGGAAATTGTCGTGGAACCATGCCCACCTTATGTTCACGAATTAAATGGAACAGCTGAGCGCTACAATAGAACAATTATGAATTCCGCTAGATGTTTATTACATGATTCAAAGTTGAATATTAAATATTGGCCGGAAATAGTTAGAGCCGCGGCGTACTTAAAAAATAGGACCATTACGAACACATATGAAAATAAAACACCATTTGAAATATTTTGTAAAAGGAAACCGAATATAAATAATTTAAGATTGTACGGAAGTAGAGTTTTCGTAAGAATACCTGAAATTAAAATAAATTCGAAATGGGACAAAATAGCAGACACTGGGATACTTGTAGGTTATGAAAACATTGGATATAGGATCCTAGTTAATAATAAAATTATAATTGCAAGGCACGTAGAATTTATAGATGAAGATGATAATTTAGACGGATTTCAAGGAGAAGATGAATCAGACAATGAAACAGAAAAGGATTTTGACGAACATTCGGATTCAAACGAAATTCATGAAAATGAAATAAATGACGAAAAGGTCGAGCAGGTTGCAATAAAAGCGGAGAGAAAGTTAAGTAACAGATCAGAAAGAAAACTTGAGGACATAGAAAATAATTTGAGAAGGTCAGGACAGGGAAGAAAGAAACCTCAAAGATATGGCCAAACGAGCTCATATTTCATTTATGTGAATGTAATTAGCGCAGACAGTCCTCAAACCTATGAAGAAGCTTTAAGTGTAGATGACAGCGGTTCATGGAAAGAAGCAATGGATCGAGAAATGAATAGTTAAATCAAAAATAAGACCTGGCAACTAGTAGAGAAACTAAAAGACAAAAAAGTATTAGACTTGAAATGGGTATATACGAATAAATCTGATAATCGTAAGAAAGCACGATTAGTCGTTCGAGGCTTCCAACAAAATGAAGTACTGGAAGATTTATACTCTCTAATGGCAAAAATGTAAACGTTGAAGTTATTACTATCTTATTGTTGTCAATATGGTTTGACGATTATGCAAATGGATGTAGAAACAGTATTCCTAAACGAAACCATAAAATCGGAAGTATTTGTAAAACAACCTATAGGTCACGACAATAAAAGCGGGAAAGTATGTAAATTAACAAAAACGTTATATGGATTGCATGAAAGTTCAAGAGCTTGGTATGAATGTTTCCACGAGTATATGAAAAAATTAGGATTTCAAAGCAGTAAGAGTGATTATTGTCTGTATATGAAGTATGAGAGCGATGATGTTATATATTTAATTCTATTCGTAGACGACTTATTAACATGTGGAAAAAACAAAAGAAAAAGCGATGAGATTAAAAACAAATTGTCAAACCAATTTGCGATGAAGGACTTAGGTGAAGTAAAGACTTACTTAGGAATAAACATTGAATACGATAATAAGAAGTGTGAGATGAAATTAGATCGAAGTAGTTATATAGAGTCATTAGCGAAACAACATAATATAGAAAATAGTAAATTTTACATCAATAGTATAATTTACATCTATGGAACAAAACTTAAGTTTAGAACCCGCACAATCAGCCTCAGACGATACAAGATATAGAAATCTCATAGGAGCTTTATTACATATTAGTACTGGAACAAGATTAAACGTTAGAGATAGTGTAAACTATTTAAGTCGATTTCAAAACAGTTACAACGAGACCCACTATAAATATGCATTGAGAATTTTGAAATATTTATATTTAACTAGGAAATTAAAGTTATAAAAACTTATAAAAGAAATTTGAATGCTGAAGTTATTGATTGTTTTGTTGACGCTGATTGGGCTGGCGATAAAGTAGATAGAAAATTCACTACGGGATTTATCATAAGATTTTTCGGAAACGCAATTTACTGGAAATCAAGAAAGCAAAGTGGCGTGACAAAATCATCAACAACCGCCGGGTATGTAGCTTTATCGGAAGCTGTGAGCGAAATTAAATTTGTAAGAGAATTGTTGAAAGATTTCAAAA
>NW_022883962.1:0-20049 GCF_011952255.1 Bombus vosnesenskii | reverse complement strand
CGTAATACGTTATAATGTTATACTATATAACGTCATGCGTTATAACGTTACACTATATAATGTAATATGTCATTAGGTTATACTATAAAACGTAATACGTTATTACGTTATACTGTATAACGTAATACGTTATAACTCTATACTATAAAACGTAATACGTTATAACGTTATTCTATAAAACGTCATACGTTATAACGTTATTCTGTCGAACGTCATGCGTTATACCGTTACTCTATATAAAGTAATATGATATAACGTTATACTATATAACGTAATACGGTATAACGATATACCATATAACGTAATACATTATAACGTTATTCTATAAAACGGAATACGTCATAACGTTATACTATATAACGTGATACGATATAACGTTATACTATATAACGTCATACGTTATAACGTTACACTATATAATGTAATATGTCATTACGTTATACTATAAAACGTAATACGTTATTACGTTATACCATATAACGTTATACTATATAATGTAATACGTTATTAGGTTACACTATCTAACGTTATATGTTATTACGTTATACTGTAAAACGTAATACGTTATAACGTTATTCTATAAAACGGAATACGTCATAATGTTATACCATATAACGTACTACGTCATAACGTTATACCATATAACGTAATACGTTATAATGTTATACTACTTAACGCAATACGTTATTACGTTATTCTATGTAACGTAATACGTTATAACGTTATTCTGCGGAACGTCATGCGTTATAACATTACTCTATATAATGTAATACGATATAACGTTATATTATATAACGTAATACGGTATAACGTTATACCATATAGCGTAATACGTTATAACGTTATACCATATAACGTAATACGTTATAACTTTATTCTATATAACATAATACGTTATTACGTTATTACGTTATCCTATAGAACGTAATACGTTATAACGTTATTCTGCGGAACGTCATGCGTTATAACGTTATTCTATATAAGGTAAATCGGTATAACGTTATACTATATAACGTAATACGGTATTACGTTATTCTATCTAACGTAATACGTTATAAAATTATACTTGTCGGAGATAAGGTGACACCGGTGCCTTCCCTCTGAAACCTCGGGAAGATCCATAGAAACATTGTAATTAAAATCTACAGTTGTAACTAAACGATTTGCCGTCATTCTAACCAATTGTATTTGCTTAAGTCTTGTGACAATGAGCTTGGGCTCAAGGCGACAATTAGTCGCCGAACGTGGCCGCGGTCAACGGGACGAACTCTCCATCTAACAAAGGCATTAAGTAACCCTATAGCGCTCCTTAAAAGAAAGATTTGTAGCGGCACGTGGCAGTAAACATTCCAACGGTTTCTATCCCGTAGCTCGCCGCACGTAGATCCTATTCTCCGGGCAGGATGTTTACCAGATGCCGACGCGTCTCCGCAGTACGTGATCGGCTAGCCCGAGGACCGTTATAAACACTCATATCTAGGTACCTGAAATCCTTAAACAGATAAACAATCTTTGTCCTAGTTACAGGAAGACAGGAGAGACCTATTTTTCCACGAACGACGTCTCCCACTAGCAACCTTCCCTCGAGGGCGGCTAGCATCCTTTTCTAACTACCGATATGGAGATTGGCCAATTAGCAGCACCGTCAATTTCCCTTACTTTCCGAACGTAGGATATCCCCGACGAATCCGATGATCTCGTGTCCTTAGACACGCCCCATCATAGTTTTCCTCTGAGGTATCACCGGGACGGAAAGTCATTCTCTCTTGCGATTTTATCGACACAAAGATTAACGCCTTACGGTCAGTGAATATTAACAAAGAATCCGACTTAGATTTTGCGAGTGCGTACGACTACCATCCCGTTGTCCGCGGATTCGTTATCGAACCTAAGGCCATTGTCACTAGCGTCGCGAGTGTGTGATCATTGTGAGTTTGTGTCAACTCTGTAACATTTTTGCGTGTGTCAATAAAAGTAACTTCAGTGTAAGAAAATGGAGAGCTTCAGTGAAGAATCCTTACCTGTCCCAAGCCCCCGCCACGAGGACGACTCGGGCCCAGATTCGGACATTGACTCAACATATATATTACAATTATTTTATTTAATTACATATAAAATTTATATAAATTTATTTGAAGATTATTAATAATTTTTTTATTTGATAAATTTTATAAATTTTTTAAATTTTAATACATTTTATAAGTTTCTATATTTTAAATTTTAATGTTTTAGTAAAAATTTATTTATTTATATATATATAAATATATAATATAAATGAAATAATTTAATGATTAGTAATTTAATTAGAATAATGTTAATAAATTTAATTTATAAATATTTTAAAAATATTTAATATTATTTTAATTAAATTTTTATATATTAATATAAATATATAATTATAAAATTTTGAATTTATTTTAGACTGATGAAAATTGGTCACCTTACGATCGCGTTGGTTTATTTATGCTGGTCGAGGGGATACCGGTAAATTTCCATTCGCCTTGTTAGACGGTTGCATGAAGCGGCGACATTGTTTTTGCCCGAAGTTTACTTATTATTATTACAGTATGTCCTAACGTTGTTGATACTCCGAGGCAAGATCACACGTGGCTCGATTTGTCCCTCAGCTCGTGTGTCGCTACAATATTATATAAATTTTTATGTATGGGATGCGGAACAAATTAAACGGGTCTAAAAAAAGCAAATTCTTGAACTAAAACAGCAACAATTATTAGTAGCAAAAATATCGAAAGTAATAAGAAGAAGTTGTAAAATACACGATTTCTTAAAAAATGTTGCAGATTGTGACAAAAAGAAAAGCACTGGTCGGTCGTCATCGTTATCCGATCGTGATAAGCGAGCAATTTTGCGTGTAGCAAGTACCAGTACTATTTTCAGACGAAAAATAATCAACTTGGATGATCCTGATGGGATTATTTTCATGACATAAGAAAAGAGACAATGTCGGCAATTCGAAGACAAATAGGAGGAGGCAGCGTGATGGTTTGGGCCGGCATCAGTTATTTCGGCAAGACATGTATCAAGTTCATCGATGGGAGAATGAATAGTGTCCGGTACATAAATTTATTCAACGAACAAACAAATAATCATGCAGAACGCGTTTCTGGACCTGATTACATCTTTCAACAAGATAATGCACCTGTACACACATCAGGATTGGTCCAATCATACTTTAATGCAAATATATATCTGTTTTGCCGTGGTTAGCACGCGCCCCGGGCCTTAATGTTATTAAAAATTGCTGGACAGAACTTGTTCACGGCGTATACGCGAATGGAAAGCAGTGTCAACACGTACAAGAATTAAAAAATGCAATTGTACGCGAATGGGATACATTGAGTCAAAATTATATTCAGAAACTACATAAATCGATAGCAAATCGTACAATAGAAGTAATAGAAAATAAAGGGAGATGTACTCATTTTTTTTTTGTTACACACTAAATCTCATAATATTTTTAATTATTTTCAACAAACCGCATATCCTGAGCTCATAATGTTTTGATACTATACGTTACAGACGAAAAACGTTACACGCGTCATTGAGTAATTGAAGATAGCTCACATGGGCTATCTCTTTCATGGGCATGATCGCATTCAAAGATCATGGTTTATATAAAATAAGTAGTTACATTGAAAGGCAAGAATCGCACGCTAAAAATGTGGGAAAAATGACAAATAAGGAAAAATTCCACAGGATCTTAGGGCATGTAAACTTTAATTATTTAGATACAATGTGTAAAAAAAAATTAGCTGAGGGAATGCCAGAAAATTTTGAGTAAGTACAATTAAAATGTGGCACACGTATCCAAAATAAAATGCACAATTTACCGTTCCAAAATAACCGTAGTAGAGCACGCGCGATTTTAGAATTAGTACATACCGATTTAAATGGACCTCATAAAAATACCGGGTTTGATGGATCTAGATATTTCTTAACACTTATAGACGATTACAGTAAGTGCGCATTGATTTATACTTTGAAATCAAAAGATGAAGTTTACATTTGTTTCCTTGATTATACGAACAAAATGGAAAATCTTACTGGTAAGAAGATAAAGAGATTAAGATGCGATAATGGAAAAGAATATATGAACAAAAACATGTACAATCTAACTAGGGCAATGAAAATTGTCCTGGAACCATGCCCACCTTATGTTCACGAATTAAATGGAACAGCTGAGCGCTACAATAGAACAATTATGAATTCCGCTAGATGCTTATTACATGACTCAAAGCTGAATATTAAATATTGGCCGGAAATAGTTAGAGCCGCGGCGTACTTAAAAAATAGGACCATTACGAACACATATGAAAATAAAGCACCATTTGAAATATTTTTTAAAAGGAAACCGAACATAAATAATTTAAGATTGTACGGAAGTAGAGTTTTCGTAAGAATACCTGAAATTAAAATAAATTCGAAATGGGACAAAATAGCAGACACTGGGATACTTGTAGGTTATGAAAACATTGGATATAGGATCCTAGTTAATAATAAAATTATAATTGCAAAGCACGTAGAATTTATAGATGAAGATGATAATTTAGACGGATTTCAAGGAGAAGATGAATCAGACAATGAAACAGAAAAGGATTTTGACGAACATTCGGATTCAAACGAAATTCATGAAAATGAAATAAATGACGAAAAGGTCGAGCAGGTTGCAATAAAAGCGGAGAGAAAGTTAAGCAACAAATCAGAAAGAAAACTTGAGGACATAGAAAATAATTTGAGAAGGTCAGGACAGGGAAGAAAGAAACCTCAAAGATATGGCCAAACGAGCTCATATTTCATTTATGTGAATGTAGTTAGCGCAGACAGTCCTCAAACCTATGAAGAAGCTTTAAGTGGAGAGGACAGCGGTTCATGGAAAGAAGCAATGGATCGAGAAATGAATAGTTTAATCAAAAATAAGACCTGGCAACTAGTAGAGAAACCAAAAGACAAAAAAGTATTAGACTTGAAATGGGTATATACGAATAAATCTGATAATCGTAAGAAAGCACGATTAGTCGTTCGAGGCTTCCAACAAAATGAAGTACTGGAAGATTTATACCCTCCAATGGCAAAAATGTAAACGTTGAAGTTATTACTATCTTATTGTTGTCAATATGGTTTGACGATTATGCAAATGGATGTAGAAACAGTATTCCTAAACGAAACTATAAAATCGGAAGTATTTGTAAAACAACCTATAGGTCACGACAATAAAAGCGGGAAAGTATGTAAATTAACAAAAACGTTATATGGATTGCATGAAAGTTCAAGAGCTTGGTATGAATGTTTCCACGAGTATATGAAAAAATTAGGATTTCAAAGAAGTAAGAGTGATTATTGTCTGTATATGGAGTATGAGAGCGATGATGTTATATATTTAATTCTATTCGTAGACGACTTATTAACATGTGGAAAAAACAAAAGAAAAATCCATGAGATTAAAAACAAATTGTCAAACCAATTTGCGATGAAGGACCTAGGTGAAGTAAAGACTTACTTAGGAATAAACATTGAATACGATAATAAGAAGTGTAAGATGAAATTAGATCGAAGTAGTTATATAGAGTCATTAGCGAAACAATATAATATAGAAAATAGTAAATTTTACATCAATAGTATAATTTACATCAATGGAACAAAACTTAAGTTTAGAACCCGCACAATCAGCCTCAGACGATATAAGATATAGAAATCTCATAGGAGCTTTATTATATATTAGTACTGGAACAAGATTAAACGCTAGAGATAGTGTAAACTATTTAAGTCGATTTCAAAACAGTTACAACGAGACCCACTATAAATATGCATTGAGAATTTTGAAATATTTATATTTAACTAGGAAATTAAAATTATAAAAACTTATAAAAGAAATTTGAATGCTGAAGTTATTGATTGTTTTGTTGACGCTGATTGGGCTGGAGATAAAGTAGATAGAAAATTCACTACGGGATTTATCATAAGATTTTTCGGAAACGCAATTCACTGGAAATCAAGAAAGCAAAGTGGCGTGACAAAATCATCAACAGCCGCCGGGTATGTAGCTTTATCGGAAGCTGTGAGCGAAATTAAATTTGTAAGAGAATTGTTGCAAGATTTCAAAATAATGATCGAGACGCCAATAAAAATTTACGAAGATAATTCTGGAGCGATTGCGATATCAAAATTTGGTAGCTTGACAAAAAATTCTAAGTACATTGAAGTTCATTTCCATTTTGTGCACGAAAGTTACGAAAATAAAGAGATTGACATTATAAAAGTAGATGCAGAAAATAATGTAGCTAATGTTTTAACGAAGGCTATAGGGAGAAACAAATTTGAAAATTTTAGATTACTTTTAAGAATAGTTTGATTGACTTATAAAAGGAAATGAATATGCAGCACAAAAAATTGAGGAGGTGTGTTGAGATTTGTATAATTTTCTGTGCTGGACTGGGTTAAGTGCGTAGTAGAGATACTTGTATGTGGGTATCAGTGTGTGGAGGCATGTGTGTGGGCGGCGTCTCGAAAGCAGATCAATGTAAACTGTTCAGTCGGTTAACAGTCGGGTATAGAAGAAAGTGGTGAGACGCGTGCAAGTGTGTATCGACAGTCATATACATTACTTTATGCTGCCCAATAATACATTTTACTGGCTTTGACTGGCACCATTTGCCACGCCTGACGGCAACTGGCATTCACTTCCGGCAATCATATTTTACTGCTGAATTTCGCGCTGTACGCCTGAAAAAGGGCAGAGTACACGCAAATGCGAAGCCTACTACGATTAACACCCTCATTCTGCTTTATGCCTCTCCCGACTTCGTGCTACCTCGTTTTTTTTTCGTTTTCGGCCAGTTATAATGGAGGAGTCGGGGGTAATTGTTTGCTCACAGTACGAATAACAAGGGCGTCAAAAGCCGGACGAGCCAGCAGATTCGTTAGGCAAGCATTTAACGAAAAATGACGCGGCGTTTCCCCGAGCTGTCTCCACCCATTCTCGTCCGGTTAGTTTGTGTTTTAACTCGTTACGTCCATCCCTTTCATCGATCAAAAAAAGAACTACTACTACTACTACTACTACTACAAATACTAAAAGCGAGCATAATGACAAAGTAGTAACAAGAATGACTTCCCGTACTCTGGATAGTCCAGAGGATGCGGAGTCATTGGTAGTTACCTTCTTCTATGGCAGTTTGCCGGGCCTCTTCGGCTCGTAACCTATTCTTTCTTCGGGCGGAATGCCCACTGAAACTTACATCTAAGCTCGAGACTTTCTAAATAGCAAACCAAAAAATAAAGTACAAAGGTGAAATAAAAAGATAAATCGCGGAAGCTGATCCAAGTGCACATAAATGAACAACGATCATATAGCGATCGCTGTCCGTTCACATCTGCATGCTCGAGCAATATTAACGTTCGTTTCGAAAACTAATCGCGATCACGACCGCGAAATTAAATAAATCGACGAGCAAAGCCAGACGCGATGACACGTTCCATTCGTGTCAGCTTTACCGTCGATTATTCGAATGAAATTCCCTGAAGCAGGTTGGTCACTCGAAAACGCGCCTACCCGATCAGAGGTTCACCTCCACGGTTCTCACACATATCACCAGGGCGCAAGAGCCTCCACTAGAGAGAATGTCCCGAGATGCCTCCAACACCCGAGCTTAACACGCAACATGTACACTCCAATTTACGTACCATTTTCCTGAAATCGACTGACGAAGGCTAGTGACCATTGCGCAAAAAGTGATAAAACACATCTAAAGAAATTATATCGTTAAAATAAATGTAAGTAAACTTGGAATTATAATTGTAATTTACAGCAATATTAACAGCGTGTTACGCTTAATCGTGTAGCTAATATTACCACGAATTGTGATTGTATTGATACGTCTCCACATTTTTCGTATCTTAAGTTGTAGCGAATGAGAAGAACGACGCAATTCCACAGCCTAACCACACACACACACACACAATGTGGAAAATACGTCGTGCACGATACCCCAACACATGGTCAGCAGCTGAGAAATTTTTGCATTAATTATAGTCATCGTGCCCAATGTCTTTTTCCCATTCAAGTAACACCTGAGCACGTGAATGACATCCTGACAATGGGCACGGCAATTGTTAAATCTGAAAATCCTAATCTAAAAGCATGATTAGTTTGTCTCATTTGTATTTAACGGACTAACGTCCTTTGATTTTACATTTTATTACTTCGTTTTGGATTATAATAACTCTGCTTTATTAATTTAATAAATTACTGAAATTTTAATATTATCAAAAAAGTAACATCAATTGAAAAAAGACTAAGACTCGATGAAATAGAATAATTGTCTCTAAATGCATTACCAAGATAGAAATAATCTTCGGCAATCTCTTCGTCAAAGCACATTTCCAAAAATGCAGAAACAGCGTTCAAAATTATTGCTTTGTTTCAAAAATCTGCCTGTCGCGAAGTTTCTTCTTGCACATAAAATTTCACATTCTTGTACGGAAAAGAAATAAATTTTAATTCATATTTTAAATTCTACTTACGTTTATAGTATCTGAAGTCAAACAAAAGAATGTGATATATTATAATTAATATTGTCACAAAATGAATGTATCGCGTATTGCATGTATCGTCATTATCATTGAGTAAAAATTGTATCTTTCATTCCAACGAAATCGGAGGGCATCCGATTTTTCCTTCGGTACCTCTTATTTATACTAAAATTCATTGCTTAAGATTAAGTGCATTTATGTCATACAAGTATATTCGTCTAGATATTTGCCTTTTGCAAATATTTATACTGAATACTATTATACATATTTGTCAGTACCACGAATATATTCTCAAATTTATATGTTTAAACTAATTATTAAAAAATTAATGATTATAATCGCGATGTGTAAGAAGACCTATCCTGAACTAATAAATAAAGATATGAAAAAAAAAAATGTTACTACTCACGGGTGTAAAAAATACCCGCGGTCACTATGCTCGCAAAAAATTCTACATAATACAACCAGTCACCCGTGCCGATTCGGACCTTTCATCCTACGACATAATTGAGTGACCGGAGGAACAAAAACGCATGCGACTCACCATTAGAAGCGGAGAAGCGGAGAAGCGGAAAACGTTCCCATCGACACTGCATTATCTCAGCAAATATCATTTCAAAGACTAACATCAGGCAGGAACTGTCGAAAATCCAATGGTGGAAATGGAGGTTATGAAAAATCTGTTACAACACAAAATACGATAAGTGATCGCTGATTATTTGGAATGTTGGAGATTGTGAAAATGGAAATTTATTACACTCCTAACTTTAGTAATAATAAAGATTGAAATTCTAATAAACATCCATAAATGTAAAAACCGAAACTCTAATATAAAAGTTTAAAATCTAGAAATCAAAAATCTAACGATTTTTTAAATATATTAGTCATTTGTTTTATAATTTGGTATTAAGACTTTAACACTTTTTTTATTTTAATAGAAGAATAATCTTAGAAAACCCTAACCTATGAAATTTTCAATCAAATTGTATTTCTTAATCAATAGTATTGAAAGCAAAATATACAGAATACACATAATTCAAGTAAGATATGTGAAGTTACTTACATTCTTGGCTTTTGAGCCATCGTTGGAGCATTCCCAAAAAAGACAAAGAAGTTTAAGCTGTGATATGTCTATAACAAAACAGAAAATATCATTAATATTGTTAATACACAATGATAAGCATGGAAATTTAACAACAATAAAGACTAAACTCTGATAAGTATATAAATTGAAACTCTAATATAAAAGTTTGAGAATAAAACATTCACTGATTTTTGATACGTATCAGACAGTTTTATTGTACCTTAATGTTAAGATTTTAAGACTTTATTTCAATTAAAAAGGACATTTACAGCTTTCTAAATTATCAATCGTTTTATTGTATAATTAACAATATTTCAAAAAAAATATATAATAAATAGAACAAATTGAAATACAATATGTAAAACTACTTACATTCTTGAGATCCTGCAGAGGCTTTGTCTTCTTGATGCACTGACTCTATTATCGAAAAAGAATATTCAAAAGAATATAAAATAAGACCACATTACCACGACCGCAAAAATTATAACCGGCGAACAAGAGCTCTAATGTCGCGTAGAACATTGTTTGATAAAATTTGACTACTTTCGCGTGTGATTATTTAATTGAATTTAATCAAAACGACCGTGATTGGAAAATATTGAAAAATACTTTTGCGGAGCAAACACTGACTCTACAAACCGCATTGCACGCGGTCAAAAATATTCCCTAAAAATAGAATTGTTTATGGGTAGTGTGGGGTGGGGTGGGATGGGGAGTAGAAAAGAAGCGAAATATAGTTTCGATGTCTTTCATCTTTTCTCTATCAAACGTTTATTTAGAAAATAGTGCTACTTTTCTTTTACGTATGAAAAATATTAATTTAAAATTACAAGATATTTCTAGATATCGAACAAATGTTTGCGAATACCATGAATGCAATGTAAGCAGTTGCAAGAATTATACTATGAATGTTCGTTACTAGAATATGAGATATACACTCCACTAATACACTAGAATACAGTTGAAAATATTTGCAAGATTTCGAAAGTTCACAACTAAATATACTTAAATAATACTACAGAAACGCATGCGAAATTTTGTTTTGAAGTACTTGAGTTTACTTGCGCGTCACCTCTATCAAAAAAAATATATGTTACGAAGTTAAAAAATATAGTAATGTATAATGCGAAAAACACAGTAATGAAAGTAATAAAGAACCGACGCCACCAATAGGTTATAATACGTTACAAACCTGACGCAACGCTATCGACGTTATCGGTACGAAATGAGACGACTAAATGACTCTTTGTACGTTAGTTTCGCCGAGTAACTTACAAAGTGTGAGGGAGGGGGGAAGGGGGACACAAGAGCCGGTGGCACAAGCAGCTACGCAGTTAACGATCTAGACAAAGAAATGTATACATCAACAAAAACATTCCTATTCTACGAAGCACTTTCTTTCGAATTACGCAGCAGGAATCTTTCGAACTGCGCAGCACAATTCTTTCTCTACGTCGATATTTACAAATATCGTACAATAATTCGTAGCCCTACTGGCAACATCACAGACACATTTGTCTAACTTATTACTTTAGTTACCTTACTTTATAATCTTAATTTCGTTAAACAAAGCAAGATTGAAACAACAGCATGGAGAAAGTGAAAAATTACTTAAAATTACTGGTCCGCAATGACACAGTATGCAGATGAAGTCTTAAGCGCTTTTTGAGTGCGTATTCGCTTTTAATACTAATATAAAAATAATAAAAGTGGAACGATATTTATTTTTAAGTCCAAAATGTAGTAAGAGAATAATTTTTTCACGGTTGAAAATTTGAAGTCCATTGATATTTTCTCTATATCATTTTTATTATCACGACGTAATACCTGAAGTTTTGACCGATCTAATAATTTTTATTCTTAGAAATATCCTGAATGAACGGGGAATTAAGAAATGTGTAATGAAGGATATAAATAATGGAAATTAATTATGGTGGAGGAATCAACGAAGAAAAGTTATTTTGCTAATTATTATACGAATGAATATTCAAAATGTCGCTCAACGACTACTAAACTATTTAACTAACACTAACCTCACCACCCCTAGTCAAATGACTGGTTTAAATATCTAATTTAAAATTGTACATTTATCGTTATATCTTTTGTTCATTTAGCTTTACGTGAATTTTTATATTCTCCGATTAATTGATTTCACAACTTTTAAAACCAGTTATTTGACCGGGCCTGGTGAGATTAGTGTCAAAAGCCAGCCTGATATTTTCTTCAATTTCTGATCTTCGGTTGATTTTCAGTATTTTGCATTCACTTTTCACCAAAAATTAGATGTGACAAACGAAATGCAATGTAAGACCTGCTAGCGTTTAGCAGATGCAAGTATTGATCCAGATTTCTGTATCGAAGAAGGCAAGGATAACACAAATCAACCTTGTTGCGTTTCGTGTAAAAGTTTTGGTCATCCTGTTCACATCAAGATTGCTCTCTCAACGCTTATTGTCAGTGTTAAAAAGGCAATGGCAAAAGAGAATGTGGAATATTAACGAAGAGCGAAACAAATAAACAACAACAAGTAACAAGAAACAAATAACTCAAAAATTACTTGCAGTAAAATTCCATCGAATAGTAAACTAGATAATTGTCCTACCCTCTGTATTCCCTTATTTCATCGCGATATATCTGATGGCTAAATATGAAAAGAGATTCCGCGAGTCGAAACGCGCCATAACTGACGCGACGATATTAGCGTATATAGCGATATTAGCGGTAGCGTTCGACTTTGTTGTCGTATTTCACCTTGTCGTTATGAACAAACAGCACACTGAGGAACGTGTAATATCCGCCGTAGATATTGCAGGTTCGAGCGGCCATGCGAGTAAGATTCGTTTCTTTAATTATAGCGGAGTTATTATAACACTCGCGATGACGTTATTTTGTGAAGCGGTAATACGCGTAATAAATTTACTATTAAGGCGCGCACGTGTGTAGAACTGACGCCATTTACGTGATGGGTAACGTTAGGACGCATGCGCTAGCGGGTCGCGTCGAACATATGTGGTGGTTCGCCTCGTCGATGCGGCATCGTTTAAGAGTATGTACGGTCGGCTCGGTGTAAGTTCCTATTATGAAGGAATAAAGTCGGGTCGATATGATCTCCAGGGCTGAGCTGAAAGGGTTCATACAAGCCTTGGCGGGTGCAGCGCAGATGTTAAATGTTTCAGTCAAAAAATTTCAGTTGGATAAAGATAAGGATGAGGGGATTAGGGAGATAGGAAATCTGATTAAAGGCATCCTGTCTTCCTTGGAACAATGTGGAGAGCAGAAGGCTAGAAGGAGAAAGAGAAGAAGAGAGCCTATCGAGATCGAAAGAAGGGTAGACAGGACAGAAAGAATGAAAGAAGCGATGATGACTAAAGGCGGATAGCCTAAAAGGAAAGTGGTATCGCCGGCTGAAACAATGAGAGTAGTGGAACTTAAGAGGCCCCGAAGAGGAGAGGCCACATACGCCGAGGCGTGTGGGAGGAAAATCAGGAAGGTAAGGACTGAACAGGATTATAGTGAGGATTCTGAAGGTTGGATGAGGATAGAAAGAAGGAAAAGGGAGAGAAGGGCTCCCTTAGAACAAGCTATCCCTATGGTGCGTCCGGGTAACAACCGGCAGGTTGTTATCGAAGAGAGAGGCGTACCAAGGAATAGGAGATGGAAGGAAGCCATTCTAGATAAAGTTGAAGAAGGCTGTGAATGGCTTCAAGTTTATAGGAAAATAATGGCGGCTAGGAGCACCTTGGAAGGAGCTATGGGGGTGCGTAAAACGAGAGCCGGCCATATATTCATTGAATTCGACAGGTCGGTGGCGGTGAACGAGGTGGCGGTCAAGTTAAGAGCCGCTCTGAGTGACAATACGGAGGTGGCTGCTCTCGTCAACAGAGCAACCTTACAGACCAGGAATATCGATCCCTTTACCAGCAAGGAGAAGGTCGACGCTTCCGATTACGCCATAGGAGCGGTACTTCAACAGCGCGTCAACGATACTTGGCAGCCCCTAGGGTTCATGACGAAATCGCTATCCCCCGCGCAACGAAAGTAGAACGCATACGATCGAGAATTACTCGCGATGTACACCGCGGTGAAACGATTCAGGCACGCTGTCGAAGGGAGAGATTTCGCGATTTATACTGATCACAAACCCCTACGCGTACGTATACGCGTATATAAACGTATACGCGTTTGATCAAAATCCCGACAAGCGTTCGCCGAGACAGTTTGGACACTTAGACTACGTAGGACAATTTACGACCGATATCCGACACATTAAAGGGGTAGACAATAACGTAGCCGATACTCTACCACGAATAGAAGCGATCGGGAAATCCGTCCATCATCAAACGTTAGCCGCAGCGCAAGAAGACGATACCGAGCTACGCGAAATCACTGAGTCTGGCTCTAGCGCGCTGCAATTGACAAAAATACGATTTCCCGATCAGGATGTCGGAATTTATTGCGATCTCACGAACGAAACCTCGCGACCGTACGTACCGGAACCGTTACGTCGCGCCGTATTTCAGTCGTTACATAGACTTTCCCATCCGGGAATACGCGCTACGCAAAAATTGGTGACAACACGTTTCGTCGGGCCGTCCATTAATAAAGATTGTCGAACTTGGGCGCGACAGTGTATACCATGTCAACGCTGCAAAGTCACCAGGCACGTATCCTAGCATGTCGGAACGTTCAAAACGTTAGAAGGCCGGTTCCAACACATACACTAGACATTATCGTCATGCCATATTCACAAGGTTATCGATATTATCCAAAGTGTATCGATCGTTTCTCGCGTTGGCCCGAAGCCACTCCCATCGTCGATATGGAAGCGCCAACCGTTGCTTCGGCCGTCCTTTCCACTTGGATAGCTCGGATGGTAGAGCGCCTACACAGACAATTAAAAGCGGCGATAAAGTGTCTCGACACGAGCAACTGGATCGACATTTTACCCATTATATTATTAAGCATTCGAACCGCGATAAAGGAGGACTTAAACACAACGGCAGCCGAAATGATTTACGGCACCGGCATACGATTGCCGGCGAAATTTTTCATAGCAACCGAGCAACAGGCCAATTCGGAGTACGCGAACCGGCTTAAAGAAGGGATGGGGAAGGTCAGGCCGCATCCGGTCACGCATCATGGCGAAAAGAAAATTTTCGTTTTCTTAGAATTAGAAACCGTACGTTTTCTTATGTCATGACACGATAGGGGGCCCTTTCCAGCCGCCGTATGACGGAACGTTTGAAGTCATAAAAAGAGGCGAAAAAATTACACCGCCGAAATTAATAATCGCGACGTAACGGTTTCCACAGACCGTCTACAACCGGCGTTTGCAGTATAAGGAAAATTCGCCGTATCTCTTGACATACTATTTCCGGTAAATCAGGCGAACGCGAACGACGAAAACAGCGCAAGCAGCGATCGAATCGCGAAAGAAAACTCCCTGAATAGGTATGTTGCGCGGTCCGGACGTAGGGTCCGCTTTATCGATCAGTTCCCGGCAGGTTTCGGTTAGACGTCGTAAATTGTCGGATCGAGTGTATCGATAATTAAAAAAAAAAAAAGAAAATAACGATGACAAATAGAAACTCTGTAAATATTTCAAAAGTTTAACTTAATAAAAACGTTATCACTGGTAGGGGGTGATGTAGCGGCACATGAGTCAGAACACAATTTAAATGATGTTGTTGTTTTGCCTCGGAGTATCAAGACCGTTAGGTTCCAAGTAATGTAAGAACAAATAATATCCGGGCAAAACAATGTCGCCGCTTCGAGCAACCGTCAAACGTAGAAGACTTCGATTTTCCGGTTCTCTCCCGATCAGCATAAATAAACGGACCCAACCGAAAAGAATATAATTATCTAGAGTTATCAACCAGTTATCTATCGAATATTTATTAGCGATCTTACTTTGCGACTTATACACTGTACGGGCGTCTTAGCGATTATGGTTTGTATACATATTTATTCAATTATTTTAAATATATTCGACAATTTCAACAACGAGCAATCTCGTCTAATACATTTCACGATGAAACATTGTCTAAAAAAGTCATCTACAACAATATTTCTGAAGTGCGATCGACAATACACATAAAAGAAATGCCAAAAGCAAGAAGGAATCGTAGAGGTAGAGGCTATACCAGCAGGAAACGTGCAAAAAACGTTTGACTAAACGTTTCCCGAAATTAGAAGAGAAGAAGAAAAAATTAGAAAAAATTAGGAATACCTTAAAATTAGGAAACCACAGAACAAACAGAAATTAGTTTTATCCATCGAACTCACCTATACCCGAACGCGATCTAGGGCTGCATTGCCAATAGTTTAGGAAAGCGATAATTATTCTCGTTTTATAAACTACATAGAGAGTTAAGATCAGAATTTTGATAATAAATATATAAGTAAATAAAATCGAATAAATTACCAGTTACGAGACATTGAAATTATTTATTTATTCCTAGAAAACTTTAATCCTTCCCGCGCTAGTACTCTCCTACCCACAGCAGCTAAGCTGGAACGTGGAGTTTACTTACCAGTCGTATTAGTACAATAGTTAATGCTACTCCTACAGTCATATCAACGAATTAGAATATCAAGAATATGACAGTTTGAAAATTAAAAATAGTGTTGCACTTTAGAAAGGCGCGAGAGTTTAACGACTATTTCTGGTGGCAGCAACTACAGTTTTGATTCAAGCGTCAATTTGAGAAAGCTAGGGCCCGAAATCGAGAATAATAAGTAACGGTTACGAATACCGAAGATCAAAACCGGATCGTAACAGTAAATAATGATTAGGAAAGATAACGAATAAATGGAACTTGTTAATAATAATAATAACAAGAATAAGTTTCCTTAAATATCATAAAATGCATTTACCTTAAATTTCTGCCAACGAAAATTCTTGAATTTGATACAAAATGATAGCTAATAAAATGAATGAAACAAAAGCTTTAAAAAACAACTAATATTAACAGGAATGGGAATAAGGGAAGGGTTGCATATACAAGGATGCGTAAGAGTGCACTTAGAAAAATCAAAATAATTGAAAGTATAAATAGAACGCAGGAAGAAGATATCGCCCGAAAATTGTATATTATTTATTTAGTAAAAATTTTATTTATTTCGATTACATATGTCTATGGAAGATTCAGAGGCCAATTAGCGTTAATCCTTCTTTCTCTGAAAAGGACTTACGTAGCTCCAAAAATAATTTATTCTTAAAAATTTTAATTAATAAATCAATTAACTCGCTACTTTCATGCATATATAGTAGATTACGGTATTGACCACGAAATTACAAAGCACAATTATTCCGAGCATAAGCACAAACAATGAGAATCATTTCGAAGTCGTGACAAGTCTAAGCATTATCGTTTGTTATGTAAAAAATAATTGTACACTGCTTAACCGAATTAAGCAAAAAAAGATGAAAATACACGTATTTCCAGGAAATTGCCCTTTTTCTGCTAGTGAATTCCAATATTTATCTAATGAGCAAAATTTATTCGATTGCGATAATGGCGAACGAGACGAAAATTTAAAAAAGGAAACTGTCACAAGAAAACTCTGCTGGATGATGTTCCACTTTATAAGATTAACGGTTCATCGATCAATGTTTTCCAAAACTCATTGTACAGGAGTACTTTTATGTTTTTTCTTTGTTATAATCATTTTTAAACTTCATGATTCATGGCATACTTAAACTTTGGAGTTGAAAGCTATATTTTACAAAAAAATTTTGTACGATGATCCGGGTTATGCCAATATTTCCGTTTGGCACTGTATTAGCATAAGCGAACAACCCAACTTCCAGTCGGCTTGACAAAAATCGAACGACTAGCGCAAACAACTAGCGATCGCTTATTTTTCATAGCTCGGAATATAGCTATGGACATTAAGACGAAATTGTTACCGGAGAAAATACAAAAGTTATGTAGTTCAATACGACAAGATTTCTACAGGTTTTCTACATGTTATGTATATAGAAACGAAAAATGTAATAAAAATGGAAAGCCACCTAAAATAAGAAGGTTAAATATATTTGTGTTCTCTTACCTTTATATGAAGAATAGTTTCCTGTCCGGTTACTGCATTACCCTATCTATTATTGAACAAATTTTTAGGTTACAATTATTTACACAAAGCTAGTACGCGTGCGAATGTCTTTTTATTTTATAAACCTTTATGTACAAAAACTCTATCCACGTTAAATCAATCTCTTTTTATAGAAACTTAATATAGAAAGTTAATTTTCTAGATAGAAAAATTAAAACTTTCAGTAAATTCATGTACAACGCGCACTCTACTGCGTACCGGATACGAATGACGAGTGAACGTTATCGAATTCTACGGCGACCGCTTAGATAGTGACGAGGACGGATTAATATTGCTCAGTAATTGGTTAAGCTTTGAGCCCATGGGCGGTATCTGTACGCGATTACTGCGCAAGGACCATTTCATGACATGCTCCACCTCTCCCTCTCCTTCGCCCGCCGCTCACTCAGCCCCACAAGAAGTAAAAATAGGCCACCGATCTGTCCTGTTTTGCGACCAAATTTTCAGGAAGGAAAAAGAAAGAAAAGACAATAACGTGTAAAAGTACGGTTTTTAAACGGCTTAAATTAAATTACAAACTGTAATGTTAAAAATGTAAACCCAACACAAAATATGGTATGGCTACGTCGTACCGTCGCGTAACGGTACTTTTACCAGAACCACTTTCAAACAGTTCTGCCCGAGCAGCCGAGCTAAACGGGCGTGTGCAACAGTGCTCCGGAGAAGTGCGGCAAGTGGGGAAGAGAAAACTACGAACGGCTACGCCTATAGCCAAACGGCGGAAACCCGTGTCCTATATCAAGAAGCCTTAAAATAGCAGCCTGGAACTCTAACGGCCTACAACAAAGGGCCCTAGAAACTAAAACATTCCTGTCCAGCAGTAACACCGATATACTACTCGTCTCAGAAACACACCTCACAATAAACAGCCACATAAAAATACCGCACTACACCATATACGACACCGAGCATCCCTCAGGGAAAGTACACGGAGGGACGGCAGTAGTAATAAAAAACGACATTAAACATCACCTACACAGCCAGGTCAGTAAGGAACATATACAAGCAACCACCGTTACCGTACAGACCAACAGCAACCAACTGCAGTTGTCAGCAGTATACGTACCGCCGCGACACAAAATCATAACGCAAATGTGGGAAGACTATACTTCCGACACTTAGGTGACAAGTATATTGCAGCGGGAGACTATAACTCAAAGCACACGCTATGGGGATCAAGAATCACCACACCTCGAGGCAGAACCCTGGAAAAATACATCAGAAATAATAAAGTCAATATATTATCCACAGGAAGACCGACATACTGGCCGACAGACCGGAGCAAAATACCTGACCTGCTAGACTTTGCAGTTACAAAGGGACTAAACGCAAATAAACTAAACATAGCATCCAGCCTCGAGCTTAGCTCCGAACATACGCCCATAATAATTTCATACAGAAACAAACCAATACTTTACAGCAGCACAGAGAAGCTATGCAATTAAACCACCAAATGGCAAATATTCAAAGAAATAATAGAGAGCAAAATCAGCTGCAACATCCCACTGAAAACACCTGAACACATCGATCAAGCAGTAACAACACTCACAGAAACTATCCAAGAAGCAGCAAGGGTAACCACTATACCTGAAACAACCAACAGACAAACAAAAACAGTTCCACTAGACATCCTCGAAAAAATTAGAGAAAAAAGAAAAGCGAAAGCAAAATGGCAAAAACACAGAACAAAAGAAAACAAAAAACACCTAAACAAACTCACAGAATAAATAAAGAACAAAATAAAAGAGCACAACGACAACGAGTTCACAAAGTTCATCGAGTCACTATCTGCTCACGAAAACAACAATTACTCCCTATGGAAAGTCACAAAAAATAAAGAAGACAACAAAAATGGTACCAACAATCAGAAGAGCAGACAACACATGGGCAAGAAGCAACGAAGAGCAAGCTGAAGAATTTTCCAACCACCTAGGCAACACATTCACCCCACACAACATCAACAATAGCAACCACAATAGTCATAAGGACGAGGATGCGCTAACTACTAGTACACCAACTGACAATCACCATACCCAAAGCAACCGCACAAGAAATCAGAAACATAATTGAGGAAACAAAAAACAATAAAGCACCAGGAATCGACCTAATTAACAGCCAAATCTTGAAAAACCTTCCGCCCAAAGCGATAAGACAAACCACAATAATAGTAAACGCAATACTAAGAATACAATACTTTCCAAAAGCTTGGAAACTGGAAAAAATCATAATGATACCCAAACCAGGCAAGGACTCACACGAAACCAAGTCATACAGACCAATCTCACTACTTCCGGTGTTCT